>NC_091685.1:52777727-53077954 GCF_041296265.1 Equus caballus
ATAAGTTTTAAAATTTTACTTAATAATTTTGATCTGAGTAAATCATTTTGAAACTTAATACTCATTTTGTAATCTTCACCGTGTCCATGGTGACTTCACAACAGTCCAAGCCCTTTTTATAAATGCAGTTAAGCTTGGATCCTTAGCAGATCAAGTACAAATACTTCCACTCTGTTCTCTTAACTTTTAACCCACTATTTTTCAACTCCAACTTAAAATTCTCATTTTTCCCTCCTATTTTTTCCAGATAAAAGTGGCCTTCTATATCTAATAGAACAAAGGTTTATCTCAGTTCAGGGAAAATAGTTATTCTAATTGCAAGTGCCATAGAATATGTTTTCTGTAAAAGATGAGATTTTGCTAAATACACTCACAAATTAGTTCATCATACTTTTTTGATCTCTCTAATTTATACCAGGTAGTTCAGCTTCTGATTGTTTGCTAATATTCAGGGACACTGAGCATTAATAAGAAACCATATCCTTTAATTTGCATGAAAACATAGATTCCTATAGAAAGAACAGGAACCTGATTTACATTGCTATTCAGGAAGTTTTGGAAATTATCACGTGTGAAGATGTGTTGAAGAGTTAGGCGTGCACTAAAAGAAAAACCTAAACATTACTGTGGGACTTTGCCTTTCCAGCCTCAAACCTTGAACTTCATATCATTGTTTGTGTTCTCTGATGAAGCAAGAATGTGTTTGAAATCAAGAACCACTTTCCTGAGGGCAGCAGAGCTACTTCAGGACCCATGACCGCCTGTGCAAGTAGATTATTAGAAGAGGAAGAAATTCAGATAGACAAAGAGAAATATCAGACAGCATTGGTTAAGAGACAATTAGCAGCAGCAGCAGCAGCAATCCACGAAGAGAAAAATAATAGTAATGTAAAAGAGTAGTGAGTCCCCTCCACGTTCCTCCATAAAGATCCTTGTTTTCTGAGAGTAATAGAAATGATACTACGGTGGAAGATATTGGATTTGCATGGTAAAGAAACAAGACTACTTCTTTGGGAAAATGTCTGGGCGTACCCTCTGCCCATTTTTTGAGCAGTTTGTTTCTTTTTCTGTCATTGAGTGGTATGAGTTCTTTGTATATTTTGGAAATCAACCCCTTGATTTGCAAATATATTCTCCTGGTTGGTGGGCTGTCTTTTCATTTTGTTCATGGTTTCTTTTGCTTGCAGAAGGTTTTTAGTCTGACATAGTCCCATTTGTTTATTTTCTCTTTTATTTCCCAGGCCTGAGTAGACATGGTATTCAAAAAGATGCTGCTAAGACTGATGTCAAACAGTGTACTGCCTATATTTTCTTCTAGGAGTTTTATGGTTTCAGATCTTACATTGAAGTCTTTAATCCATTTTGAGTTAATTTTTGTGTATGGTGTAAGATAATGGTCTACTTTCATTCTTTTGCATGTGACTGTCCAGTTTTCCCAACACCATTTATTGAAGAGACTTTCCTTTCTCTATTGTATGTTCTCAACTCCTTTGTCAAAGATTAGCTGCCCATAGATGTGTGGTTTTATTTCTGGGCCTTCAAATCTATTCTATTGATCTATGTGTCTGTTTTTGTGCCAGCACCATGCTGTTTTGATTACTATAGCTTTGTAGTATTCTTTGAAGTCAGGGATTGTGTTGCCTCCACTTTTGTTCCTTTTTCTCAGTATTGCTTTGGCTATTTGGGGTCTTTTATTGTTCCATATAAATTTTAGGATTCTTTGCTCTATTTCTGTGAAGAATGTCATTGGGATTCTGACTGTGATTGCATTGAATCTGTAGATTGCTTTCACTAATATGGACTTTTTTTTTTTTTTTGGAGTAAGATTAGCTCTGAGCTAATGTCTGCTGCCAATCCTCCTCTTTTTGCTGAGGAAGACCAGCCCTGAGCTAAGATCCGTGCCCATCTTCCTCGACTTTATATGTGAGATGCCTAACACAGTATGGCTCACCAAGCAGTGCCATGTCCATACCTGGGATCCCAACCGGCAAACCCTGGGCCGCCAAAGCAGAACATGTGCACTTAACCACTGCACCCCCTGGCCAGCCCCTGAGCATTGAAACTATGTGTATTCTTCCAATCCATAACATTGAATATCTTTCCATTTCTTTATTTCTGCTCCAAAGGATATGAACAGACATTTCTCCAAAGAAGATATCCAGATGGCCAACAGACACATGAAAAAATGTTGAACATCACTAATTTTTGGGGAAATGAAAATCAAATCTATGAGATATCAACTTACGCTGATGAGAACAGCTATAATTACCAAGACAAAACATAAAAAATGTTGGAGAGGATGCAGAGCAAAAGGAATACTCATACACTCCTGGTCGGAATGCAAACTGGTGTAGCCACTGTGGAAAACAGTATGAAGAATTCTCAAAAAGTTAAAAATAGAATACCAAACAACCTACCTATCCCGCTACGGGATGTTTATCCAAAGAACTTGAAGTCAACAATTCAAAGAGGTTTATAAATCCCTATGTTCACTGCAGCATTATTCACAATAGCCAAGACATGGAAGCAAGCCAGACAGAGAAAAACCAATACTGCATGATTTCACTCGCATGTGGAAGACAAACAAACATGTGGACAAAGAGAACACATCAGTGGTTACCAGAGGAGAAGGGTTGGAGGGCTGGAAAAAACGGGTAAACGGGCACATATGTATAGTGACAGATAAAAACTAGACTATTAGTGGTGAGCCTGATGCAGTCTATACAGAAACTGATAAGCAATAATGTACCATGAAATTACATAATGTTATAACCCCCACTATGACCTCAATAAAATAATTGAAAAGAAACAAAATAGTGCTGATGTTCAGAGAAGTGTCTTTATGTGTATCTACTCACCAGCAAGTGAAGTATTCCTTCACTTCCAAGTTTTAATTCTAACTTAATTTAAAGTACTAACAATTTCTATTAGCAAACAAAGGGTTCTTCCATTTATTAAATTCTGAATATGTGCTATGAATTCTTTGGTGAATTTATGGCTAAATTTTTATTTTTATCATTATACCAATCTAAAGGCAATTAAAATTGCTATCACTCCCTCAGAGGAGGAACTAACTCTTTTCTTGTGTCACACAATTCTTGAGATGTAGAGCCAGGATTAATTGTTGCGGATGAGATACTAAAGCACAGGTTTCCACGATCCCATGGAAGAAATATTCCCATGATATTCCTTTTGTTGTTAAAAAAAACTATATCAAATGTAAAAATATAAATAGGCTTACATAATTTAAATATCATATTAAAATGTACAATTTGTCTCTAAATATAAAATATTTTTCTGGGGCAATTTAAACCAGAAAAGGAGAACAGGAGGAAATAAAGGCAATGGTGAAAGATAGCTCCCACTGGCTTTTAACATTCATTTTTATTGATTTAATCCTGAATGTGTACATAGGGTATTCTAGATAAGAGACAGATTTCTCATTAAATGCCTCCCAGTAAGTAATATGTCTGTTGGTGCCCATTGTCCTAGTCCTTACCCCTAGAGCAACCTGATGAGAGCCAGGTCAGTTGTCCTAATGAGTAGCTGGACACTTCATAGGCAAGATATGGGGGGAAATGACTAACTTCTGCTTATAAAGGGGAAGGGGGCAGTTGTTCCCTCCTGAAATATAATGGACCTGAATCCTAACTGAACCCTTTGGCATGTAAATAATCTCTCCAGGAGTCAGACAGCCTCATGGTTTTGGCTTTTACCAACTAGAGGTGTCTCCAACCCTTGGGTCTTATTTCTCCTTGAAACGACAGTCCCTAGGGAGATGTCTTAGTGGTCCACCCTGACTAACTTAGGTGTCCATCTTAGGGTGTAACTATTTGGCTTTGGGAGATAAGAGAACTTTTAAACAAATGGATATGGATTTAATCCTTATAGTACATGGATGTTTCTTAGAGAAGTGAAAGCAAATGTTCTCCCATTTTACAGCGCCTGTTTCTGTGGCTCAGGACACTAGGCCTTTTACAGGAGCACAGAGAATTTGCCAGCAGCAGCAGAACTGTTTTTGGAAATGAGCAAGTGGCAAAGTGTTGAGAAGGGAAAAGATCTTTTGAAAACCTGTGGTAAAGCATTGTTGGCTATATGATTTGGGGAAACTTTATAACTGGCATGACATTCTCCTCTACTCTTAACAATTGTTTGAAGATTTTCTCTTGTAAACTAAGCAAGATCAGGCTTAGATTAATTTGCTCAGGTGAAGAAGCATGCTTTCTCTTGTTCACTGTACGATGTGTAAGAAAGTAGAGCGTCCCTCTCCTCTTTTCCCCTTAGTGGGCCAATGAAAATGCCCCAGTGCATCCCCAGTTTACGAGTACTCAAGGCTACTAATTCTCAGTCCGCCAAACATTCATCACATATCTAAAATGCATGAAGTGTGTGAGGTTCCAATTTTTGAAGGTATCTGAATAATTAAAGTTTCATTATTCCAAAGATCATATAGTGAAATGTGTTGATAGGTTAACAGATTACTTAGGAAGAAAGTGCCAAAGGCACTGTCACGATGTTCTCTTCTGCAGGCCATGCCCACAGCCAGATCTGTGTCACAACACCATCTAAATGGCTATACTGGGATGGGTTTAGGTACCTACCACATCATAGGTCAAGAGTGCTAACCACTGACTCGTGGATCTGAAGCTTCTTATTACAAAGCTAATGCATTGTACAGATTGCATCATGCCGCATGGGTCTAAGAAAAAGCACAGTGCTTATTGTTTTGCTCAAGATTTTGTGGAAAATCATAATGCTGGATTTTGTCCAAACTTTAATTCTTTGTGAATCTTCTTTCCATAAAATTGTCCACTTTGTAAAATGAATCTAGAATCTGAAATACAGGGCCTTAATATCATTGTCTTTGAACTTCCTTTTCTCAGCATTATCCTTGGAATTAGAGAAAAGAATGATTATTTTATTGACAACCTCTAATAAATCTCCTTTTATTGCCCCTTTTCTTCTGTGCAAAAAACTGCCTGCATTTTATCTGCCCCAGCACTATAAAGTATTCTGCAGGATCATTTCTCATTCTTCATAAACCGGCAGCATGCCCCAAATCAACAGTGACTGGAGTTGCTTGTCTCTAGGTCAGTTTGCTCAAACAGTTAGAACTTGTTTGTCATAAATCAGTTGAGTCCACACGCAGAGATTGATATTAACGCTTTGTTAAGAGATTTTCATTATGGTTATTTTATACATTGCTGGTTTTGTTTGCAAAATTTAACCTGTGAAAATTGCTCCTCAAGACTCAGAAGCAGGCAACGCCACAAAGTTTTCTGTCCTAAGTGGAAGTAATTGCACTCAAATTGACCCAACCTGGAATAGAAAAACATTTAGTTACAGTAATGTTCCGTTCCCTTCTCCTCCCACATGATGATCAAGGCCTTGATGCTTACCACGTCAGAAATATTAAGGAAAGGCCTATGATCTTTTCTATTGGTGTCAACCATTTTCCTTGTGCCAAGCTCAGAGCTTAGTCATGCAGATATTTGTCATATCTTCCAAGGTCAACTCACATTGTGTTCTGTCTCCAGGTCTCATGCAGCCTGTAAGAGATTTTCCATTTCTCATGGTCCTTGTTTGAACTCCTCAGTGACATTCCACAACTGGCATCTCTACATTGGTTTGTTCCGAGGGCTTACATATTCATTTTGTAGAGAAGTGACCCCTCTGCTTGAGCACAATATTAAGAAAATATTGTGAAAGTTTCTCACAATATTTTCTTAATATTTCCACAGGCATAATGGTAAAAATACAACATTCAAAATGGTTGAAATCCAGATACAGTAGTGTTTACAAGGTAAAATAAAGCCATATATGATAATATTGCAGAAGACAAATGTCATAAAATCAATGGTCTGACATTCCTGGTTAAAATACTTTAAAAAGGGGGGGGGGGAAATTATACAAAAGGTAAACAAATAAAAGAAACTAATAAAGAACAGGAATCAATGGAATAGAAAAGAGAAAAACAATGAAGAAAATTAATAAAATGAAAAACTGATTATTTAAAAATATCAATAAGAGGGATGAACTTCTAATTAGGCTAATACAAATAACAGCAAAGGCAAAAATTAATAGTATGGAGAATGGAGGAGGGAACTTCCATAGTTATTAAGACATCAAAAAGATAATAAAGAGATGGTATTAAATTTTATGCCAGAAAATTTGACTACTTGGATGAAATATGCAAACTATTTGAAAGATACAAATGGCCCATGAAGAAATAGAAAATCTGAATATCTCTATATGCATGAAAAATAATAAAAAATTTTTTGTTGAGTAAGCAACTTCCCACAAAGAAACTTCTAAGGTCTGAAGAAAGACAAATATAATTCTTAAAAAGACTCAGAAAATAAACTTGCCTTGTTAGAAACCTTAAAAAGTTCTTCAGAAAGAAGGAAAATGCTGTGAGTCAGAAAATGGGTCTTTCAATAGACGAACGGATGAAAAAACTGCGGTACATGCACACACTGGGATATTTTCATAGAAAAAAATTAATGAGCTATCAAGCCACAAAAAAAAACATGGAGGAACTTTAAATTTATATTTCCCAGGGTAAGAAGCCAGAATGAAAAGTCTACATATTATATCACTCCACTTAAATGGCATTTTGGAAAAGGCAAAACTACAGAGACATTAAAAAGATCCGTGGTTGCCAGTAGTTTTGGGGAGAGGGGAGGAGGGATGAATATGTGGAAAACAAAGACTTTTAGGGCAGAAAAATTACTCTGCACACTATTGTAATCGTGGATACACAATATTATGCATTTGTCAAAATCCATACAACTGTACAGCACAAAGCATGAATCCTAACAAAATTAATTTTAGTTACTGATAAAGTGTCAATATTGGTTGCTCTTCACTTGTAACAAATGTACCATACTGAAAGAAAATGTTAATCACACGGGAAACTATGAGTTTGGGAAGGAAGTACACGGGGACTCTCTGTACCATCCACTCTCATTTTAAATCTTTACAAAAGTAACTGACCAAGTTAATATGGAGGAAAAGAACTATCTTGACCTCCTTTACGCAATATCAGGTCAAATCAGTCGTTGATAAACTTTGTTTTAGCCTGGTTAAAACAGAGTAGTACAGCTTGAAAAAATTGGGTGTTATTCCAGGAACGCAAGGTTTGTTTAATATATGAAAATTAATGCACTTCACTATATTAAAATAATATATAAGAAAAGACATGATCATTTTAATAGAGGCAAAGAAACCATGTGAAAAAAACTTTTAAAAATTCATGGAAAACCTCTCAGCAAACTAAGAATAGAAAGACAAATGCTCAGTGGTGAAAAAAATAATAATAATGATTTCTACCTAAAATCTTAAACAATGCAAGTATATACTTGTCACCATTCCTTTTCAACTTTGACCAGATATCAGTGTAAAAAGATGAGAAAGAAGAAACGGAACATAAAATTCGAAAGGAACAAGTAGAACTCTCTTTTTCTAGAGATGATGTGATCATCTATATAGATAATCCAAAGGAATCCAAAACAAATGAATACTAGAAACAATAAGTAATTTTATTAAGTAGCAAGACACAAAGTTAATACACAAAAGTCAAATTTACTGCTGTACCTCTCAATGGGCAGGTAGAAAATAAAATAAAAAGTAACATCATTTACAAAAGCATAAAATTAAAATTCTAGGAGTAATTTAATTGGCAATTTATAAGATGTGTCCACTGGAAGTTAAAAGTAGACTCAGAGAAATTAAAGATAGAGTAAAGAAATAAATATACAAGTCTATCAATTGGAATACTTGACATAAAGATGGCAATTCTTCCCTGAGTTCATCTATAGATTAAATGTAAGCCTAATTGAAATTGAAATTCTAGCAGGATTTTTAAAATATATAAGAAACTGAATCTAAAACATATTTGCTAAGTCAGAGGTCCTAGAATATACAAAATGATTCGATTAAAGGAAAATACTTGAGGACATAAATTTCCTGTGTTTAATATTTACTATTAAGCTGTATGGAACAAAACAGTGTGCTGCTGGCATATGGATTCGTAGACAAAGGAGTTGAACAAGCTAGAACGTCTGGAAATACATCCCCTCTTACGTGATAAATTGGCATTCTACAAAGATACTAAGATTTGTATGATAAAATGAAAATGACTGTTAATATCAAATATCTGGCAGTTTTTATAATGTTAAACAAACACCAGATGGCCCCACAATCCCACTCTAGGTATTTAACCCAGTGAAATGAAAACCTCCGTCCACACAAAATCTGTTCGCAAATGTTTATACCAGTGTTTTCTCACAGTTGCCCCAAACTGGAAACAACCCAAATGTCCTTCAACCAGTAAGTAGATAAAGAAATGATGGTGCAGTCGTACCATTGGATACCATGCAACATTAAGAAGGAACCAACTGTTAATGCTCACAAATACTTGGATGAATCTCAAAGGTAATAAGCAAAGTGAAAGAAGCCAGACTCAGAAAGCTGCACACCATGTGAATCCATTTATGTGGAAACAGAGAAGGCAAAACTACAGGATGGAGAAGAGACCAGTAACTTCAGGGTTAGAGATGGGGAAGGCATTTGACTATAAAGAGCAGCTCAGTGATATTCTGGAAGACGACAAACTGTTCTGTATCTTGAGTGTGGTGGTAGTTTACACAATCATATGCATTTGTCAATTCTCACAGGGCTGTGCCTCTCAAGAGAGTGAATTTCACTTTAGGTAAATTACAGATAATTTTTTACAAACAAAGAATAATGCACATTTCTGCCTATTTTCTTTCTTGGTGTGTCTTCTTTGCACCTTCCTCCCCAGTTTCTGTTGTCAAGAGAAGGCAAAGGTAATATATACGATTGTAACCTGTGGTGGCTTGCCATGAGAAAACATGTCATATACAAACTGGAACTAGGGAGCATTAAGGTTCTTTCCAAAATGATGGGCAGAGTTTAGGTCAAACAAGATTTAGTAATGAAGAGATCCATTACTGCCTCTAGGCCTGAAAGAACAAAGGAGGGAGCAGTCTCCGGACTTGGAGAGAAAGTCATCTGGTGAGGGCTGCCTGGGGCCCTCAGTCCAGGGAAGCACCCTACCTGCAGTGCCCAGCCCAGGGACCAGAGGGAATAAATATCCTGAGGGCCCTCTTCTTCCTGCAGGTGGCTGACGCTTGCAAAACTTAACCAGAAACTGTGAAGCAAGGGTTCCCACCAGTGCAGTCCATGCACGTCAGCCTCACTGGGCACAGAGCCAGGCAGAAAATGGGGACATATATCTGGATGGGCAAATGGAGGCCATCCAGCAAAACCACAGCATTTCCAATAAGGAACTGAAGGAATAGAATCCATATTATTAAAAAAAAAAAAAGAAGAAGCCGAAACACCTAATGTTAGTTATCCCATCTTTTGTAGCTTCTAAAAAGCTCCTGTTATTTCAGGATTATATATTCACACTAGCCTTTGTATTACTAGGAAATCATGTGTAACGATGCATACTACAACATTATTTTTCAAATAAAAGTGAAATTTTGTAAATATATACTAAAATGATCAAATATAGATAAATTAGCTAACTTTTTTTTTTGCTGAAAGCTATTCAAGGAAATTCCTTGTACTTTTTACAAAACAGACTATTCTTTTAGATATTTTTTTCAGGCATAAATTTGTATCTAACAACAGATATTGGGTCTCGCATTGTCTTTTCTCCTTTTAGTCTGTCACTTTTTATCCTATATCCAGAAACTCTGAACATCTCATCAAATCCCATAGCTTCAACCGTAATCTGTGAGTGTGTAACGACCACATCTTCCCCACTCGCCTTCACCTCCTTCCATTCTCCAGTCATACATGTCCTTCATTGGATGACATTTCCACCTAAGGTACTGAAGTCACATTCTCATCAAAACAGTTCAATACAAAGCTCATCACACCCTCTTCTCCATGAAGAGACATTCTTTTTCCTTCATCCCATGAAGAGACAACCTTCTTTCTAGCTTCTCTTTTCATTAATATTCCATAAATAGGGCATGGGGTATTTATCTATGGTACCTTTTCAGAAAGATTGTTGTGAAGGATAAAAAGATAAAGAATGTGAAATATTCTGCTAAAACGTTAAATAAAAATGTTTTGAGATTTTATATTCCATATTTTCAATGTATAATAAATATTGGCGTGGATTAGGAAAACTAGATTTATTTTTCAGACACACTCAGTGTCTTCAGTGATCTATTTTTATGTTATTCATGTTTAAGACGTTTCAGAATTTAAATTTCCAACATTTGGCATTTACTTGAAAACATATGTACTGTCTATAGTAATTTGCTCACTAATAGGTTGGGTACCTTTTTATACATATGTCACATTTCTAAAATTTATTTGGCCACTTCCTATATTAGAGGCTTGCTAAATTTATCTCAACATTTTTAATAAGCACATGCTTATTTGCAGAATATCAGCATCCATATAAATTGCTTACAAAATATGGCTCTGTAAGTATTTTATATTAAAACATAAATATAGGTGATACCTTTGTTAATGATTCAAATAATATCCAGTGATATTATAAATTTGATATTTTCACATTTAATTGATTTTTTTACATTTTAAGATTACATGCTGTAAAAATGTCACATTCTATTTATTCAAGTGACTTTTGATTTCTCCATCTTGATTCAATGACAGATGCTGTCAATGTTTTCTACATTCTGTCACTAAAAAATGTTTTGTTTGAATTACCAATGCTTCTACTTTTAACGTGACTATCATAATTTAACAGCTAGCAGAATAGTTTCCACATTTTCAATTTATTGTGCCCAGTGCACTAGATTCATTTATGAATACCTTTGTTAATGTCAGCTCCAGCTGAAAATTCTCAGAGGCTCAGTATAGTTTTAAGATTAAAATTGAAGCTCCTTCCATTAGTTTTTTTTTTTTATGGCTGAAAATATCTTCTTTTTTTTCATTTTCCATTCTTTTAATTTCAACTTCTATCTTTTTTTATCGTGGTAACACTGTTTTATAAAATTATATAAATTTCAGGTGTACATCATTGTCTTCTGATTTCTGTGTAGATCGCATCATGCTCATCACCCAAAGACTAATTACAATCCATCACCACACACTTGTGCAAATCACTACTTTCACCTCCTCCCTGTCCCCCTCCCCTCTGCTAACCACCAATCCAATCTCTGTCTCTATGCGTTTGTTGGTTTTTTATTTTGTTTTGTTTTCCCAGTAATCTTACTGAGATCACAATGGTTTATAACATTGTGTAATTTAGGGTGTACAATATTATTTATCAATTTCTGAATATACTTCATCGTGCTCATTCTCAGCGGTCTAATTTTTATCCATCACCATACATATGTACCCCTCTGTCCCTTTCGCCCACCCAGCAACCTCCTTCCCCTCTGGTAACCACTAATCTGTTCTCTTTATCCATGTGTTTGTTATCTTCCACATATGAGTCAAATTATTCAGTATTTATCTTTCTCTGTCTGGCTTATTCCACTTAACATCATACCCTCTAGGTCCATCCCTGTTGTTGTAAATGGGACAATTTTGCCTTTTTTATGGCTGCATAGTATACTATTGTGTATATATATATATATATACTACATCCTCTTCATCCATTCATCTGTAGAAGGGCACTTGGGTTGCTTCCACATCTTGGCTACTGTTAACAAACTTGCAATGAACATAGGGGTTCATAAATCTCTTTGGATCATTGACTTCAGATTCTTTGGATAAATACCCAGTAGTGGGATAGCTGGATGGTATTGTATTTCTATTTTTAATTTTTTTAGAAATCTCCATACAGTTTTCCATAGTGGCTGCACCAGTTTACATTCCCACCAGCAGTGTAGGAGAATTCCCTTTGCTCCACATCCTCTCCAACATTTGTTGTTTTTTGTCTTGGTAACTATAGCCATTCTGACTGGTGTAAGGTGATGTCTCATTATAGTTTTGATTTGCATTTCCCTAATAATTAGTGATGTTGAACATTGTTTCACGTGTCTGTGGGCCATCTGTATATCTTCTCGTATTTTCAACCTAAATGTCCATTCTGGCTTTTTCTGCCCCTTCTGTCTAATAATAAGAAGAAGGAGGAGGAGGAAGAGGGGGAGGGGGAGGGGGAGCGGGAGGGGAGGGGGAGGGGAGGAAAAGAAGAAAGAGTGCCAGTTCACTTGAACTGCACATTGATCACCAAGTGCATTATTTCATGGCCTCAGCTTTGTGGTTTTTTGTATTGCTGTTTCTTGGAATACGTACTTCCACACTTTCTATACCTATGAAAACCCATTTTATACTACAAGGTCAAATGATACCATGTCCCCTAATAAATTCAATTTTCCTTCTTCGAAAAACCGGGATCATTTTCTACTACTGTGCATCTCATCATATATAACCAATTCTGTAAGAGCCTCCATAACAGCTTATTGCCTAATAAAGCTTAAATTCCTTCAATGCAAAGTTTTTTCTATTTACATATTAAGACAAACCTAAATACACCCACACATAGCTATTCAACACACCGTGATTTGATTTGACGATACATCACCATCTAGACTATCATTTAAATGTGTATTTGTTAGGATCCTACTCTCTCATATTGCTTCTTCTTGAAAAATACTGCTCTTTCAGATGACTGAGCTACACAGTGATGGTAATAACTCATACATTCTCCTGAAAGTCTTAATCACGGAATCATCTTGATTCTCTATGCTTTTGACATTCAACTTTAAATGAAATTTGACAATTATACCTTTCTATTTTGTAAGAATCCTGTTTATTTTTAGTCCAAAGTGACTCATAGAAGCCATCTCTTTGTTTACTTGTCATATCTGAGAGACTATGTCTACCGTTTAGGAAATTATTCCTTCTTATGATTACCACTATTGCATCCCCACAGCCGTGCACTACATTCTATAACTTTATTCCAGAATACAGTAAACATTTACATAGAAAAATTTGTATTAAATATAACCTTCAAGTTCTTGCAAACTCATGAGTGAGATACTTGCAGCAGAGGAAATAGAAAGTACCTTTAGCAGACATCATTTTCAAAAATACTGCCCTGGGTTTTCTTTGCTAGAAGAAATACTATTGTCTGGAGGTTCTGTTTCTGTTTTGTTAAAACACCTGCACAGCTTTCAAATTCTCCTCTGAAATCCCATGCTACCAGGAGAGAATGCTGACCTTTTAGCTCATTTTTATTTTCTGGCTGACTTTACAGAGGGTTACTTATTATATCTACTGTTGATAGCTATAATGATCAGTAATGCCAGGTCATCTTTCAGACTCTTTTTCCACAATACCAGGATTGTTACAGCGATTTAGAGATCTTGGAATACCTCCCACATTACTTTGACTTTCTCTCTATTCTACCAGCACTAGACCAACAGCTGCTGGGGTGCGTATGTCTATCCATAAAATGTAGATTTTTCCATGTTGGTACTCAAATTATTTCATTTCACTTAATTACACTCATTCCTGTCTGGCTGTGGCCACCATGATATCTCCCCAGACATGCTCTTCTGCACTTGACCTTGCCCTTCACCCATCAGGAAGGAGAGTCAAATTCCATGACCACTGAATAAGAGAGAAAAAACACATCATGAAGAAAAAAACATGCTAAATAAGTAAAAGCCATATATACAACAAAGAATATGAGAAATAAAGCAGGGTAATAAATTACATAGTCCCAGGTGTGGACCTGATGCACCTTTTAAATAAGGAGATAGGAAAGTCTTCACTGAGTGGATGACATTTAAATAAAAACTTGAAGAGGGGGCCATGTATTCACTAAATTTTATTAATTCTGTTTTTTCATTAAATTCCACTTTATTTTCTGTAATTAATGTTTTCCCTCACCTTTTGGGTAACTTTTTAAAGTTACTGTCTTTTTGATATGCATAATTGTTTATGGTAAAGTTTATTTATGTACATGTTCAATAAATATTTTCTTTTCCCCATTAATCAATTCATTAGAAATATTATAAATTCAGCTATTTTGTGTAGATATGAATTCCAGAAAAGAAAGATAACAGCAGAATTATTAGAGCTATTACAGCAGCTACAAGGTGCTCTCTCTCTTTGTCCAATGTGACTCACAACTTTAGAGTTACTCTTTAAAAAGAGAGAGAATAAATTCTGATTTAAAAACTTACCAAAGAAAATCAGGCTTCGTTTTTCCTTTTTCAAATATCTTGGACAAATCATATATGTTTAAAACTTGTTCTTTTATTTATTAGTTTTTCAAAAGAAGACATCTTATTCAGTAGTGTATATAATTAAAGGAAAACAATTTTCTTAAAAAGACAGTTTACAAAAAAATATATTTGGGTTTTTTATAATTCTCATTGAAAGAATATCTAGTAATTTAAAATGGAAAAATGCAAAAAGCCTGAGTGGAGCATGTTTTGTATGTTTATGTCATTGCAAGGGGACCTGTGTCATTGGAGTAGCATCAGGAATGATGAAGAGTACTGGGAGATAAGATCAGGACGGAGCAAAAAGCTAGTTTCTGCTGGCCTCTGCCAGCCACTGTCAGGAATCTGCCTGCATTGTGAGAGCGACTGAGAGCCACGGGAGGAGGACTGAGCTATAGAATGACATGATGTCAACTATGCTTTAAGAGGACCACTTGGGCTTTTATCTCAAGAGTAGACTACATGGAAAGGAGAGATTGAGTTACAGATTATCACAATAACACAGGCAAGAGAGGCAGTGTCTTCATCCAGGGGGCCAGCAGTTGAGTGGTGAGAAACTTAATAACAGAGAGAACAGAACTGAGTGATTATATCAGAGTCACGAGAGAAAAAGAGGCGGCAGAGAGGACGCCCAGTGTTTGTCCTCAAAAATTGGAAGGATGAGGCTGTCATAAAAGGAAGCATACATACTGCAAGAAATAAGGTGATATAACATTCATCAATACTGAAATTAGTGTCTACCCTAGTAATATCAGAGACCATCAGTTTCCTTCACTAAATGAGTTTATGAAAGCTAACAAACTTTGGTATAATAGTAAAGAATAGGTAGAAAAAACTTAAAAATAAAAGAATTTCATTTGTAAAGCATAAGCTATTCTCCCATACATAAATCTCTAGTTCCTATGAGGACATTTTACCCATACTATTAAATTAACTAATTAATCTATGCACTGATTTATTAACTTAATCAATACGAATGAGCACCTACCATCGGCTACTATTCTGTGATCAAGTAGTAAAAAATGTGTACCTAAATTCTAATGAGGATAAGATGTTAAGTAGATAATTTCTTTTTTTTAAGAGAACAGGAGGTTGAGCCTTCTTTTTTGTTTTTAAGTAGGCTTTTTAATTTTTTTTTTTGGTGAGGAAGATTGGCCCTGAGCTAACATCTGTTGCCAGTCTTCTTTGTTTTGTTCCCCCGGAGCCCCAGTACCTAGCTGTATGTGCTAGTTGTAGGTCATTCTAGTTCTTCTATGTGGGATTCCACCACTGCATGGCGTGGTGACTGGTGTGTAGGTCTGCGTTCAGGATCCGAACTGGGAAACCCTGTGCTGTGGAAGTGGAGCGCACAGACTTCACCACTCGGCCACGGGGCAGGCCCCCAAGTAGATAGTTTTAAGGAGACATTTATACAGTGATTTTTGATACTTACATTAATTCTTGGAGTGCTATCTTTAATTATTTTAAATATAATGTGCATGCAAATATGGCAAGGAGATATTTTTGATACTGATCATTAATTGAACTTTAGTATTAATTGGGTATTTAGGATAAAACAAGAGAGAAAGGAAAATAATTATGATAGACGCTGTGTATCCGGAGGAATATCATGTTCCAGAAGTTGCTTTTATAAAGAAAGCAGAGGGGGAAGAACTGAAGAGGTGGAAATAGGAAGCAGAAATGAGTAAAATTACGTTTAGAAATCATTTTACTTAATAGTGTGAAAATGAGGTGGTAGAGATTGTAGCAAAACATAAAACAGGGCTTCTGCCTAAAAGATTGTTGCAGGGACCAGCCTGGTGGTGCAGCGGTGAAGTTCGCATGTTCTGCTTCTCCACGGCCCGGGGTTCATGGTTCAGATCTCAGGTGCAGACATGGCACCACTTGGCATGCTATGCTGTGGTAGGCGTCCCACATATAAAGTAGAGGAAAATGGGCACGGATGTTAGCTCAGGGCCAGTCTTCCTCAGCAAAAAGAGGAGGACTGGCAGTAGTTAGCTCAGGGCTAATCTTCCTCAAAAAAAAAAAGAAAAGAGAAAGAAAAAGATTGTTGCAGTAGAACAGACAATATATTTTGGAGGTCTATACTGTCCCTCAGTGATTGAGTAGCCTGGAGAAGAGAACACCAAAACCAAATGGAGAGCCAACGTACCTGTACAATTAAAAAAGGCATTTTCTTTAGCAAAACATTAGGCGTGAGGCATTGTGAAAAATTCCTACATTTTGGCATAACTGACAGTCTCTAGATAAGGTTCAAAGGAAGAGGCATACATTTTTGGAGAGAGTGGAGAATAGAGACAATCTTTTTCTCACCTGGTATCCTTCTGTCCATGAACTGAAATCCATCTCATAGTGGCAAATTCTATGGGTGAAGAAAAAATATGGAGGCACTGTGGACAATTAGACCGGAGCAGGCTCCGGGCAGATGTGACTCAGCATGTTGCTGCAGGCAGCGTATGCACCACCATGTATATGAACACCTTATGTAACCTACATAATGTAAACATCTGCTGGCTGTACGCCACTTTTGTCTAGTGGTCATATAAAAGCAGCCACAAGGGGAACTGCTGCGCTCCCACTATCTCTTGGCCAAAGTGAATAAAATGTATGTCTACCTTGCCCTCGGGTGCTCAGACCTTTTTTTCAACTCCTCGAGCACCGAGCCCCATGGTCCCTTCATCTGCTGTTTCTCTCCTGCATACACTTGGCATAGTCAAAAGGATTCTGAGGTGTATGGACCTATGGCTCCTGAGGCTGCCGGGACAGACATGTGGCCACCCCTGTGGAAGGATGGGAGTCCGTGGAGGGTACCCTGGTCAGCACTGAGATGGCTCTGCATGCCCAGGGGAGCAGGTGCCAGAGAACGCCTGGCCTGCCATGGGGCTGGCGGGCCGGCTGTTTTTGACAGCCTTAAGCTGGAACATGGATTCTGCCTTGTGGGATGCAGCTGGCATCGGGGAACTCCTAGCCGAGGAGGACACCCTGGAGGCACGGGTGCGGCAGTTGGAACAGGAGCTAGAAATGCCGCCTCGCAGCGATCGGCAGAGGACACTGAGGACTGGGACGTAGAGGAAGCACGCCCTCTCCACGCTTCGCCAGTAATCCAGCCAAAGGTAAAGCATGAGCAGCCCTTGGGTCCAGGCGATGTTGCCCACGGAGCCCTGATGGTGACAGAGTTCATGGCGTATACCACCTATACGCCAAAGGAACTGCGGGACTTGCGCAGGCAGCGGCTGGGGGAGCCCATACCAGCCTGGCTCCTGCCGCTATGGGATGAGGGGGCAGATCCCTTCGGCAGCTGCTACAGCCGCTGGCTAACCCAAGGGCAGGGAAATTACTCCATGACGGAGTGGGTGACGGCTGCCGCCTGGGACAGTGTGAGAGAATGCCGGGGAGCTCCCGGAGACTGTAAGCCCATGGCAGACCTATGTGGAACTGGTCCAAGTTATCCGCGTGTTGGGAACGAGATCCCGTCTGATTCTTTTGGGCCAGATACATGAAGTAGCCACTACAATGGCCACTTTGGGGAACGTAGAGTGCCCAAGGAAGGAGAAAACCGTGCATGTCTCACTGCGGGGGAGGCCCCCAAGCCTAGAGCATTTTCGGCAGAGAACAGGCCCAAGCAAGTGACTGCATGCAGATGTAGATTGAACTGTTAGCTGCAGGCATTGATCAGACGAAAATAGACAGGCACCCAAACACTGTCTTGATGGCACTGAGGCACTGGTTAAACCCTGAGAAACAATTCTAGACGACAGCAGGAGTGGGGAAAAATCCTGGCAAGAGTCACCAGGCAAGCCTTCAGGATTTGTGAAGCCCTCAGGTGAGGAGCTCATGTACCTCTTTGACTAGGGGGAAGGCTGAGGTGCTCGGCTTAGGGGATCCCCAAAGGACCATAGGACTCCCATGGAACTTGGGATTTACTGGTCCCCCAGCAATGTACATTGTGTGCTGGTATTGGTAGATACTGGAGCTGATTACAGTCTGATTTACGGCAACCCGGTTAAGTTTCCAGAGAAGCTGGCATATGTTGATGGCAATAGAGACGGTAGGTGAAAGTAAAGCCAGTGTCTCTGTCCTTTGGCATTGGCCGTTTACCACCCTGAGTGTACACAGTGTATGTCTCCCATGCTTGAGTATGTTCTGGGGGTGGACGTCTTGAAAAGACTGCACCTACAGATGACCATGGGTGAATTCCACCTACAGGTGCGTGTGGTTGAGACTGTTGTCCTGGTGGACATGAGGAGATCACACAGACTACTGCAAAGTTAAAAGAGGTTGGGATGGTACAATCCACCCACGGTCCTTATAATGCCCTGGTTTGGCCCATGAAGAAGCCTGATGGCACATGGAGTATCACTGTGGACTACTGGGAATTAAATAAAGTGACTCCTCCATTACATGCTGCTGTGCCCTCAATGCATGACCTCATGGATCAGCTGACAGTCTGATTGGGACAGTACCACTATGTTGTAGACCTTACTAATGCCTTCTTTTCCATTGATATTGCCACTGAGAGTCAAGATCAGTTTGCTTTCACCTGGGATGGCAGGCAGTGGACTTTTCATGTTTTTCCACAAGGATACTTGCACAGCCCCACTATTTGTCATAGATTTATCACCCAGGACTTGGCTGCCTGAGTTCATAGTGATGCAGTGCTTGTATTTCACTACATTGATGTTGTGTTAAACTCTGACTCTCTTACAGATCTCAAACAGGCTACCAACTCCCTGCAGAGACATCTGGCAACATGTGGTTGGTCTGTGAATGACACCAAAGTCCAGAGACCAGGACTTGTTGGGATATTAGCAAGTGTTTATCTCTCTTTTAGTCCAGGTGGTGAGACCCCGGTATGCTATGGAGAAAAAGCGGGCCCCTTGAGACTGGACACGCACTGCGAACCAAGCATTTAAGGTCACCAAGCATGCGGTGCAGCAGGTACAGGCTCTGCAAGTGGCTGATCCAGGACGGCCATATAAATTGGGTGTCTGTGTTACCCAAGAGGGTTTTGGCTGAGGCTTATGGTAGTGACAGGACAGGATATGAGCCCCTGTTGGGTTTTGGTCCCAACTTTAGAAAAGGGCAAAAATATGATATTCTCTACTAAAGAAACAGTTGACAGCTGCCTATGCTGCCCTGGTAGCATGTGAGGCCATCACACGAATGGCCCCTGTAAAGCTCAGAACTACATAGCCTATACAGGGATGGCTCAAACAAAGGAGTTCAGTGAGCTCCAGCCCCCTGAATATAGAGTTATAACAAGTGTTGGGGCCAGCTGAGTTCCTTGCTGTGGAAGAAAAGGCCCCAAAGTCTCCTCTAGAAATAGAGCCCACACCCTATGCTAAAGAAAAGTCCCTGTCCTAGAGAATGCTTGGTATACTGAAGGTACTAGTAGAGGGCATGCGCCCTTGGTCCGATGGCAAGTGGACTACATCGGACCATTACCAAAGACCAAAGGCAATGTGTGCGCCTTTATGGCTGTTGATATGGCTACTGGTTTACTCTTTACATGGCCCTGTACGGCCATAGATCAGAGACAGACAATTCAGGCCCTACAGGTACTCTTTATGATCTTTTTGGTTGACCCTTGGTTGTAAAAAACGACAAGGGGACACATTTTACAGGACAAGAAATCCAACAGTGGGCCGGCCCCAATGTGCCTCAACATGAGACAAGTACAAGAATAAAAATGGTCATAAAATATGAAAGCCCCCACTGCAGATGGTTGGTGCTTTTAGCTCCATGGTGACTTGAAAAGCAGCGAGACTTACATGTCACCCCGTGGGTGACTAGTAGGTGGCCCCCTTGGGTAACTGTCAGGCTGCCACAGACCAATGCTGGTTCTATCCTAAAGGAAATGCATGTGATTTCTTTGCGGCCGATAATGAGTTCCCCTCTACTGCTCCATGTGGAGCCCATGCTTGCAGCCTCTCTACAGACAAGAAAAGTATGATATCAATGGCCGGGAAGGCCCCTGTTGGTAGCCACCCTCCTGTCCCAAGATAAGTGACTAGCATACATTTTGCTTAAAGAACGTGATTT
Organism: Equus caballus; assembly: GCF_041296265.1. NCBI lineage: Eukaryota > Metazoa > Chordata > Mammalia > Perissodactyla > Equidae > Equus > Equus caballus. The sequence continues at coordinate 52,797,965 of NC_091685.1, forward strand.
ATCTTTGTTGGCTCCTATCACTACCTTGTCCTTTTGCCCATAGATAAAGTACAGCGAACAGTATTGTAGAATGGGCATACACCTATACTAAGGTAGCCAATGTATCTAACTGTTGGGTGTACACGGAACTGCCCACCGGAGCAGTAGAAGGCTTGCCATGGCACATCCACCCCGCTTCGGAAAGAAACGAGACCTGGCTGTATTCCTAGAGACCATCTCATGCTCAGAGGTGCCAGGTGGCTCAACAGATATGCTGACAATGTGGACATAAGCAGCCCCAGCCAACCCCAAGCCTCTGAGATGGCTATGGGTGGTTATCCGGGGAGGCTGTTGTGCTCCACACACCTGTGCCATTGTACATAGAACAACAAAAGGGAGAATACGACAACAAGGTGGATACCCCAGGGGCTGTGTCAAAAGGTTACACGAATGACCTGGCCCAAATATTGGTGAAACGTCCCTCCCTGTGTGGGGGTGGCCCCCACAGATATAGTACCCTTGGGCAGCTTCTGGGTCTATGGTAGTCATGAATGGCCTTATCTCCCGACTAACTTGATAGGACAACATACTTGAGGGTGGCCCTAAGCTGTCCTCCCTGAGGCAGTGGGTTCTCACCACGCTGGTGGGTGTGGCTTGTCTCTTGGTGGCTACTTACTGATCATTGTATTGTTGTTGTAAAATGTAGCTTTAAGACGTGCTGTGTGCACGTGCACACACCTCCTACAAGCCCGCGACTGCTGCAGTCTAATGGGTGTAGAGTGAAAGAAAAATATGGAGGTGCTGTGGACAATTAGATGGGAGCAGCTTCCGGGCAGATGTGACTCAGCATGTTACTGCAGGCAGCGTATGCGCCACCATGTATATGAACACCTTATGTAACCTTCATAATGTCAACATCTGCTGGCTGTATGCCACTTTTGTCTAGGGTCATATAAAAATGGCCACAAGGAAAACAGCTGCACTCCCACCGTATGTAGGCCAAAGTAAGTAAAGAGTATGTCTACCTTGCCATCGGCGGCTCACCTCGTTTTTTCAACTCCCTGAGCCCCGTAGTCCTGTCCTCGGCTGTTTCTCTCCTACTTACAATGGGGCAGGACAAATATGTCTGTAATTAACCTGAAGTAGAGGCTCCAGAACCTGCTTGTCTGGGAGGAACAATAAAACCGGAGTATAACCTTGAATTTAAATGTTGACTCCTTCATATTAAAAGACCCTAGCAGCCCTTTATTAAGAGGTTCTAATCGTGTCTTCACATAAAGAAATCCGCACTCTAGATTGTAACGCTGTCCCTTCCAGCATGCAGCTGATGAAAGAGATATTTCTAGAGTGTCAAGTATTCGGTGATTCTAGAAGGCTTGAAAATGGTAGGTTTTATGTAATGTCAAAGCCTGTGTTTACTCCAGTGACCACTCAGATTATAGCTACAGTGTGTTTAGGAAAATGAACAGAATCTTTAGACTATATTTGCATATGTAGATGCAGCATGCATAATGGTTTCAACAAATATTTTTAAACCACTCTTCAAATCAGGATGAAAGATTGATCTTAAAATGGTTGACATTTTAATGATACAACACTAATCAAATATATTTAGAATTTTATTTCAGATTACATAATTTCACGATGGCTTTTAAAACTTGGCTGAGAATCACTGCATATAAATAAATGAAAACTGGTAAGTATAGATATGTACTGTTGTGTAATCCCTGATTTTCATCACAGGAATTTAGTCGTTGGTATTTTCTTTGTAGCATTAAATTGTTTTGTTTAAAAAGCTTTGTATAATTTGTGTTTTTAATTTTGTAAACAGTATCTATGTTGTAATGAGAGGTACTTAGAAAAATCATTAAAAAATTGTTTATTAACTTGCCTTGCCTTTTTGAAAATGCCTCAATATTCTGCACGTTAAGAGTGCTCAGAACTATCGGCCAGCTGCAAGCATTCTGTTGAAATATTAGAGGACTTGTCCTGAATATCTTAAAGGAGACCTACTAATTAATTTAATCTTGATTTTTATTTTCAAATTAAAACAGCTGGGCTTTACCAAAGCTTATAACTGAAAATTTTTGTTTCCCAATTTCGATTTACATTTGTAATTACACAGTACCTGATACGTCCCGAAACTGATAGGAACAAAAACATGGTGCTCCCCATTCATTAACTCAACTGTTTGGATTCAGGTAGTTATAGGGGTGAGTAACACGTGAGGACACAGACATTAATTAAAAAACCTCACAAGTAAATGCAAAATCTTAACTGGGACAAACACCCTGAAATATAAGCACACAATATCATGAAACCATGTTTTGGGAGATAGGACTTAGGGAATTTCTGAAAGGGCTCCCTAAAGAAATAGAAATTGGTCATAGAAAAGTAAAATGAATAAAGCCGGGATTAAAAAGATCTCCAAACAGAGGATACAGGGTTGCAAAGCTCTCTGGCAGCACGAGCGTATGCAGCGCTGAAAGGAGGTCAGCATGTCTTGAGTTCATAGAGTGAGGGGGGAGATGGTACAAGACGAGACAGGAGGGCCAGGGAGCAGTCAGAACAGCAACATTTTGAAGGCCATGATTAATTTTTTAAAATTGTGTGAACAAGTATCTAAAACACAGAATTCTTTTGTAAATCTGGGAGAAGATAATTCTTGCCTTATTACTCCAGAAAAACTATGGCATAGGAATTTACAAGTTCTGAAATATACGTAAGAAAAACAAACTTAAAAATGCTTCCTATTTCATCAATCTCAGCTATTACTGAACAGCAGTTTTCTTACTAATTTTACCATCCCTAACATCTTTAGGAGACATTAAAATGGCAGAACAACTATTTTAACACTATTTTTGCATTGAAGCAAGATAAACCAAACAGATTATGCTTCTAGTCTAGGAAATTAGTCAAGAGCTAAAATTATATGCCTTATTATTTCACAGAAAGTCAAATGAGAGATGTGTTTCTGTTTCAATAAAATAGAGGTTGGCTTTGAGAGATTGGAATACCTAAATTTTCAAACAAAAATTATAGCATCGTTATAGATGTGACAATGTCCAATGAATAAACCATTTTTCAAGCAAACTGGAGTGTGTGGGGACAGGGTGAAGAAAGATGTGATTTCTACAGTGATGTGTCCCTGGTAACCATGCCCGAACGGAAGAGGAAGATTGCCTTCTTTGTGTACAGATTCCCCTAGTCAGGATGGCAACACTCACTGGGGAGAGGGAGAGACTCCTTCCAGACCACGAAGATAGAAACTATCTGGTGTCTATCTCTGATGTATTATATAAACATAAATACTCTTTTGTTTATAAGAGTGGTCTTTGGAGAGGGTAAATTTATCTAACTGGTCTAAAAAGGAGGAAGTACTCCTGTGGCAAACAGGCAACATTATGGTGGAAAAAAAGCAGTGATATACCTAATAATTTTCTGTTGCATATTACAGATCATTTGCTTATACATTATTTTAGTTGACTCTCAAAACAAGCATGTAGAGAATGACTTGTCCTGCCTCTATCAATTAACCCATTGCCAGTTCTTACTTTTATAACGTGCATTCTGATAATAAATGCATGTCTTTATCAAGATAGCTCGCTAAAATAAGAGTGTTGTGCTATATAAGAAGAGATCACCAAGAAAGAATACTGGACTGCTCTTTTGGGGGGAAAGCACATTTTCCCTAGATAAGTTGTCAAATATAAGAATCTTCTTGATGTCTGGAAATTGGTTTCTTAATTAAGCATAAAGCTAGGTTTTAAAACCTGTTCTAATTACAATTTATCAAACAAATGTTTTAAAAGTTCTCAAATGTTTCTCCACTGGGAACCATTTAATAATTATATTGTAGATATAATTAATTAATTAGGTCAATAAATGCATCTCATTTTCAAATTTTGGAGGTGTTATAAAATCCAGATTCTTTATCTGTGGTTTTCACCAGCAGCCGGAGTGATTTCTTTTCAACACTATTACTTCTTTTTCAGTGATGTTGTACCATCAATCATCTCTCCTCTTCCTATCGATGTCAATGTTTTCCTTTCCATGGCTTCTTCCCCTCAGCAGATGAGCAAAGTCAACATCAACTTATGCTAAAATAGCTTCCTCATTTTCTCATTTAATATTATATCCTTTAAAATCCTTTTCAAGTTATGTTTCTTCCAACTTCCCTCATATGTGCCACATTGGTCAACTGACTAGTCTTTCAATGGATTCTGAAATCTTACTCCATCCCTACAATCCTGTTGTTCTTTCCTTGGGGCACATGCTTCCTTTCCCTTTCTGCCTCCCTTGGTCCATTATAAACTCATTTATTCGTAAAATCCCAATTAAAATAAGACATCATCAATTAAAGATAACCACATATTCTCCACTAGAATCAGTATCTTGAACTCCCTAATCTCATCATATTTTGTTTCTCCACTGAGCAGCATGACCCTCATGGCCCGATTAGGGTTGCAGTCATTTACGTTTGATACACTAGAGGGCGGGGATTCTGTTTTGTTTATATTTCCTTGGGCATCACTCCATCAGGAGTCTTGCTCAAAATTGCTACCAACCAAGAATCTGACATGTGGAATATCAGTCTCATTCCAGCTTTGAGAGTGAACATTCAAGGAGGGTTCTTATATGCCTTTGTATTCGGTAGCCAACTGTTCTTGGGTTCTGGTCTGGAGTCAAATATTCTTAGATTCTAATGTTTAAATAATACCAAGAGTTTTCTTCTCGATCTGAGAAACCAAGAAACTGTGGCCTTCCAATGTCAAAGTGTTTTGCTGGGTCAAATACCTTAAAATCTGTACAAACCAGTTAATTGAGCACAGCTCAAGAATACTTATGATTTTCTATCTACAGAGTCATTGCTACTTTGATATATGTTTTCAAATAAAAATGCCTCATGTGGCAGCTCAGTGTGTTATTTTTATACTTGTGTTTCTAATGTTTTGAATTTTTTAAATGTCTCTATGTGTGGTGTCTAAAATAAAACTTTACTTGAATTGCTGTGTAAAAATCTAGATCGCACTTGTAAAAATGGCCAAGAAGTGTGTTCCTCGATTTAAAAAATGCTTATACATATTTATTTTTCAAGAACATTTCAAATCTCCACTTGATCATGCCTTATATGGACTTATGTTTTCTCCTCACTATTTTTCTTAAATTTTTGTACATTTGATTTATGTGGTTTTAAGATAATTTACTTAGAATTTTAATTTTTATTCAAATTCTAGAATATGGGTACCATAGGATCTCATATTTGTAAATCCAAGCAAACACCATGTGTCAAGATATCCTAATTTGCACAGAACACTTTGTTTTTAATTGTACAAGTTGTTTTTCTTAAGTAATGAATAGAGAAAACTTGACATGGCAGATGGTGGGTGGGTGGACCCCCTGTAGGCACAAACTATCTTGGAAAACTAGAAGCTGTGGAGAAGGATTCTGGATACATTGGCAATTGAGAGGATGATCTGTCGACAAAGAGGTTGGTGTGAAATCAGGAATTTGAATCCAATATTGATGGAACTCAAATACTGTTTCTTAGAATTGGGTTACTGTTTTAAGCATGATGATTGAACACTTACTTTGTTATATGCTGTGTTTTCATGATTAATAGCTTTTGAGATAGTTATCCATCATCCATACTTCTTGCATTCACTTGATAACGAGAGAAGCTTTGCAAAAGACAGTGCTTGTAAATATATTTATTTGGTATAAAGAAGTGTTTTCAGTGTTTTATATGTTTAAATGTGTTAGGGAAATGGAGAGTTGCTAAAGTACATACAAACAGAAGAAATATGAATACATAGACACATACATGTATATCTATACGCAAAAGTTTAAGGTAAAATAATCCAGATATGACAGTAAAATTTTGGTCTTAATAAGATTAATCAGGTGTCATATTTTTAATCTTGATACTTTTTCAGTATTTTACAATATAGGAAGAAACAGTGATACCTATATCATATATGGCATGTATGTATATTAAATGAGACAATACATGTAAAGGTCTTCAGTCAGTGGCTTTCATATTATACATACTCAGCAAGTGGTGCTCATCATTATTAATAAGAAGACTGAAAGGCTAAAATAAATGTTTTAATTAGTTTTATCTGGCTACACAGCTGAATATGAATTTAAAATATTTTAATGTTCACTCTGAACATTTATATTTATATTGTGTTACCATAACACAAAATAACTCAGCAAATTTTAAAATATTAAAACTTCTTCACCCTTACTAGGAACAAAAATGTCTGATGATTTAGACTATTGGCTCTGGAAACATGATCTTGGATCAGATTCCTGATTTGTCACCTAAGAAACTCATAATATTGAACATATTATTTAATCTTTTCAGGTCTCAGATTCTTCATCTGTAAAATTAAGATGACACCAGTGACTACATTATAGAGTTGTTATGAGGATTATACGTATAAATATACATAAACCATAGTCTGAAAAAGATTCATCATGCAATAAATGTTAGTTACAATTTTAATTAATGTTATGTTTTAACACTTTACTAAGAGATAAATGAAATTTTCTTAGTCATTTTCCGTATTATATAAGATGATCTGAATATTCAACATTTGGAGGGCATGTTTACACATGAATTCACTGAAAATTTGATTATTTGGCATTCAGAAAACTTGCCCTGAGAGATTTTGGACATCAATTTAAAGAGAGTAATTAAAACCAGCAGAAATAAGGGGCCAGTACAGTGTCGTGCTGGTTGAGTTCACGTGCTCCACTTCCGCAGCCTGGTGTTTGCAGGTTTGGATCCTGGGTGGGAACCTACGCACCGCTCCTCAAGCCATGCTGTGATGGCATCCCACATACAAAATAGAGGAAGATTGGCATAGGCATTAGCTCAGGACCAGGCTTTCTCACTAAAAAAAGAAAACCAAAATAGCACCAACAGAAATAAAAAACTGAAATTCACCAAAAGTTCTTTTATAAGAGTGTTTGAGTGGAAGAAGTCCATAGTTGCTAAGTCATTTTGTAAAAAGAAAAGAATAAAGAAAACAATGATTTCAAATATGAGCTATAAAGCAAATGCCATAAAGTGTAAAGATATTCATTGAGAGTATGATCTAAGTGCTTCTAATATAGGAACACAAGAGACCACATTCCTGGAAAAACCAGAAGAGATGCATTTATCGAAAAGCGTTTAATATTTCTTCAAGAGAATGCAAGGAAGCCAGTAATTCTAAGACAATAAAACAACCATGTGTAGTAATCTGTTGAATATCTATTAGTTATGTCCAATTTCTGTATCCTGATAATGTAGACATAATCTCAGTTGTGGTTTTTAAAAGTAAGATAGATCAAGTGGCATCATATGTCAAGACTTCAAATGAGAAAAAAAATCACAAAGAATAGAATTACTGAGGGAGGGAGGTAGCTAATTGAAGATGATTGCTTGAAAGTGAAAAAGAAGTAAACAAACAAAATTAAACTAGTTTATTTTTGGGAAATGGGCCCAATGCATTGCCTCTTTAAATTCTTACAGCAATTCTTAAGATAGGTAGTACAATTCTCATTCATGTATGATAAGACTTGACATATAAAAAGTTCAAATAATTCATCAAAGGTCACACAAGAAATCACTGTCAAGACACAATTGCTACCAAACTCTGTGTGCTTGCTGTTACCCACATAAGCAGAAACTGCTACTACTAGTGGAAATACTTGGATATGATGGCACAGCCCAAGGAAAGACCCGATGAGTTCCCTTAGTATCTGTCAGTAATCCTCCACTAGTCACTGAAATAGTGCATCTTAAAAGCCAACAGCATATTTATTCCTATTTTACACTAATTATTTTCTTCCTCGCTACTAAAAGAACATATTTCCTTATTATTTGGAACATAACAGAAAAGAGTTTTTGATGTTTAAGTAAAAGTATTATTGGAGAAAGAAAATAAAAGATACATATCCAATGATTTACACCACTTATTGAATTCCTAGCATGTGTCTAGCAACTTAGATACATGAACCAGAAGCTACAACCACCTGATCAGACCAGTGTCTATTTTCTAGACTAGTAAATGGATGTTTAGTAAATCTAGATATTCCCTGAAAACATGCAAAATGAAGGAGGTAGATTTAAGTGTCAAACACAGATGTTTGATTTTATAGTCTGTGAACTTTTCAATGAATCTTACCCATGATAAATTTAGTTTCTCCAAAGTAGCACATTATAATAAAGTATTTCTCTCTGAAGAAGAATCATACCAGTACAATCCCTGTACTTTCAATCTCAAGTAGTGGTTAATGTGGTTAGAAGAAGAAATTACAATAGTACGTGTCATTGTATCAAAAGTGGAAATAGTTCCTTGGGGCTGGCCCCGTGGCCGAGTGGTTAAGTTCGCGCGCTCCACTGCAGGCGGCCCAGTGTTTCGTCAGTTCGAATCCTGGGCGCGGACATGGCACTGCTCATCAGACCACGCTGAGGCAGCGTCCCACATGCCACAACTAGAAGAACCCACAACGAAGAATACACAACTATGTACCGGGGGGCTTTGGGGAGAAAAAGGAAAAAATAAAATCTTTAAAAGAAAAAAAAAAAAAGTAGAAATAGTTCCATAGGATTAGTTTAGCATGAATAACCCAACAAAAATGATTGTGTGAGTGAGAGAGGAGGTAAGGAAAGAAGAATGACTATGAGGGTAATGAAAACAAATTTCATATATTCACTGCATTTGAATTAGAGAATCTGGGACATAGGAGAAGTCGAATATGAATTTGTAGTCAATGTAAAATTGCTACTTACCTGAAGCATGAAACTTCATCACCCTCATCTTAGCTCCTAGAAATCCAGAGTTATTAACGATTAGGAAATTATCTTTCCCTGAATTTCAGCCAAAACATTTAACTCAATAACCCACAACGTTGGTTAAGTGCCGTGTAAAGAAATGTTTCCCTTTACGGGAACCATCAAAGTGAAGGAATGGTCCTTTACTTTGCTTTATTGCCCACAGTGGTTGCCAATTAATTTTATTATAACACTCATAAGTTTTAGCGCTTTCCTATAAGGTCCTCTTCAGGTTTTACCCTCTTGGTTTTGAGCTTTTCATTGTACTTAAATTTAATTTCCCTATTTGTATGAATACTTCAATTTCCTCCCCCCTCCTTTTTTTTTTGAGGACGACTGGCCCTGAGCTAACCTCTGTTTCCACCTTCCTCTACTTTATAAGTGGGATGCCTGCTACAGCATGGCTTGATAAGCAGGGTGTAGGTCCACACCAGGGATCTGAACCAGTGAACCTGGGGCCGCCAAAGCAATGCACAGGAACTTAACCACTACACCAGTGGGCTGAGCCCTCAATTTTCTTTTAATAAAATATATACTTGGTTTTAAAACAGCATTGTTGATTTATTTTTCCATCAACCAAAGTTAAAGGTAGCATTTTACATTTAAAATTTATTTTAATTTTGAATTCTTTTAAATATATAGTACAGTACGGAATTTGATAGAAATTAATATAACATGACCCAATGAACCCTAAGTTAAATTTAAAATATTGAAATATTATATATATTTTAGATATGAGGAAATTTACAGTTATATCTAAAGCCACATGAAATTTATTATTTTTCAAGTCCCAGATCCAAGATGATAAATGACAAGGCTAGATCATGTCAGACCTTGCAAACAGTTTAAAAAATACTTAGTTTTAAATGAAAATTAGATGATAAATCATTAGACAGTTTTGTGCAGAGCAGTAGTATGACCTGACACATTTCAGTGGAACCAATCTACTATCATATTTAGAAAAGAAAAAGGTGAAGAAGAAGATTGACCAAATAGGGGGCTATTGTAATTATTTTAGGGAGAAATAATGGGATTGAAACAGAATGGTAATTGTGGAAGTGAGTAATCAAAGTAATTGAGGAGTAATCAAACTGAATATGGAAATTGTCTTATTGATTTATCTGATTGATGGATTCTGTGATGTTGCAGTAAGAGGGTAAGGAGACAAGGCAAGCATAGTTCTGCTTTCCTGTTTTGTTTTGTTTTGTCTACTTTGGCCCTCTGAATCTGGAAGGGTGGTGTTAGGTGTTACCATGAACTGTGACAGGGAAAATTATGATTAGATCAGCTTATGAAGAAAGGCTTAAGAAAGCATTAAGGTGTTTTAGGATATTTTTCTTTGTCTTTTGGGGTCTTCAATTTACATAAAACATTTCTACGTAAGGATTTGTTCTTATTTCCTGTCCTAGTCTATGTGTTAAGAGAAATCTGTAGGGGAGGGCAAATGTGAAAATGCATCACAGATGTGAATGAAAATGAAGGGTATTCAACCCTGTAGCATTCATTGTTAGAATGCATATGTTACAAATATGCAAATCGTATATGTATTAAACTCTTTCTATTTTTCCCAATAGATTTCTTTAAGAAAGAATATCAAATTGCTGAGGTCCCTAAAGCATTTTTAAAACACGTCTTATATTCAGATTATTTTGTGATTATTTGGTTCCGAAGAACTAAAACTCATTAAGAAATAATGCCTCAAGAAGGAAAGTATAAGTGCTATTCCAAAAATGTGTCTGCAGAAAACTTTACCGCTAGATGAGTGCAGCTGATGTTTCCTCCATTTCTCTCCTCTGGGTCTTCCTACACACTGTTCTACTTACCACCCCAAACAACTGAATTCCAGGCATCTTCCCCTATGTGGAAATACCTGTTATGACAGCCCAATATAGGATGTTAGGCTGTGAGTGTGCATCAACTTTTGAGCTTGGATCTTTGCAGACAAAATTCACATTTGGGAAGTGAAATCTAATTAGTTCAGAGTGGCCGAGTTAGCACTCTACAGTGGAGAAGGCGATAGTGTGATGGAGTACTTCAGGAAGGCAATGTTTTTGCTAAGAAGGAACTGTAAGTGAGGAGCAAGTTATTACTATCTCTAGTGTAAAATATAAGCAAAATAACTTTACCATAAAAAATAAGCAGAAAAATAATTTATTGATTATCATAAAAATATCCTGTTTTTAATGCAACTTTCAGAGGTAGTATTGGTTATTAATTGTCATTGTTTACCCTTTTGCTTTATTTCTTAATAAATTCCCAGAGACGTAACTCAGGTTAGTTCTTAACAATGACGTAAAACATACCGTTCTGGAGACATGAATTTTAGAATTGGTGCCACAAAAAGGTTCATTTTTCAGTTTGCTGAGAAATGGGAGCTGAATTTCTTCAACTGTTTTTAAGTTACATCAACTGTGAAATAATTATGTTTCCCCAGCTCCTATAGGAGTTTTTGCTGTGCAATAATTTGAAGTGCAGAAGGTCTAAAATTGCAGATATCTCATGCACTTATTCCTCTCTAAGCTACTGTGCAAATTTAGAGCAAAAAGCTATAGTGATGTTTTCAAACACTGATTTTCACACATATATTCATAACCAAATCCAGTCTATAAGAAGTACATGAGTACTCACAAAATGCTAACACGAAAATTTATGAGAATGGCTAACAATCTCCTTCCTATCTTAGTGTAGCAAATATTCAATTAAAGTTATTATTCTTTAAATATTAATACTACAAAAATTATGATAAAATTTGAATATATAACAATATTAGCTTTCATTACTATTTCTTGGAATTCCATTAGGCAATTAATAGCAAATTGTTAATATATTATGCCTCTAATTTTCCCAGAATCATAAACTGAATTTTGCTTTGAAAGGGCACAATGTTGATATATAGCTTAGTATTTATGTTAATATCTTTCTTATCACAATTTTCCATTTATTTAAATTGTATTTGCATAAAATATGTCACATTAATTAATGTGACCTTTATAATCATAGATATTACCCAGAGAACATTCCTTCTCACACTTACACTCTTCTGGCATCTTCAGAGTCTCTTTTGTTATTGGATCTTTCTGAATTCCATTGTTTGCTGTTCTCAACTATAATACAACCAAGTAAAAATGTAAAATTATTTAATCTAGCTGACAATTCTATATCTCAAACATTCCTATTCTTTAGTTAAGAAATCTCTTGAATCTGGTTTCCTTAGCTTCTGATAATCTGGGTTCAGTACCCTTCTAGATACATATTACCTCATTCAGATTCAGGTTTAATTCCCGATTCAACTTCAAGAAACATTTATTAAGCACTTACATTAAGCTTTAAAGTATATAATATTATCTTTAATTCTTATATGAGGGTTTATTATTCATGTACCTATTAAACAGGAGAGTAAGTATCTTCAGAAATTTGAAAGCCTTTGGCCTAAGCAGAGCTATATATTTGATTTAGGTTGTGCTGTGTGTTAGTCAGAGTCTAATCATGACAGAGAGTCACACAAAATTTGAGAAGGGAAAGTTTAATACAAACAATGATTCTCCACAAGAACAGATTAAAGTGGTAGGGAATTGGCTGGTAAGATGTAAAGAGAACTGTAAAGTTACAGAAAGAGCAGGTATAAGAAGCAATCACTACACCTACAGCCAAGACCGAGCACCCAGGGAAGAGACGCCCTGGACTGAATCAGACCTCATTGGAGAATTCTATTTTTCACACTGGCTACTACGCTTTCCTTACTTAGATATTTCAGATAAGATTTGTAGTTTTCTTTGTGGCCATCTTTTCTTCTCCATACTTATTGCCAAAACTTTTGTGTAGTTTTGATCATTTTAAAGCTCTACTATTTCTGCGGACTCCAAATAGTTATTTATTACCCACTGGATTCAATTGAAATTATTGTGTGTTTTTTGTAGTGGAAAGAATATGGACAACTAAAGATAAGGAGATCCCTTTTATGAGTCTTAGTACTGTCACTTGCATATCACGTTACTCTAAATAAATAATTTTCCCTTCCACATTTTAGTTTCTTCCTCTCAAATTGAGTGAGGAAGATTCAGTATGTATGGCACTTCTAATTTCTACGTAGAAAGGTAAAGAATCAGTAGATAAAGTGGTCCATATTGTTACTGCTCTTCAATATTTCTAATTCTCTTTCCCACCTGGGCACGTCAGAGGACTGAAGCTTCTAGTCACCTTGACATGTGACATAGCCAGATGACTTCATTGACTAATGAACTGTGATCTGAAGTATGAATGCCATTTCTAGATGAAAGCAGTTAAGATATCTTGCCATGCCACTGTGATCTTATGAGTTCATTACATGGATTCATACAGTGGTGCCCCAGATCAAAGCAACCTAAAATAATAAGCCCACATAGGGGATAGCATCTATAGCGGGTTGCCCTAACCACAGTGGACATTATGTAAATGAGAAATGAGTGGACATTACGTATTTTAAGCAACTAACGTGTTTGATATCACAGCATAACTTATAAAAGATTTTACAAAATCAATGCAGCTAGACAAGAACCCAGAAGGATAGTTATATAGGCAGATAGAACAATAGAAGGTAACACTTATTCAGCACATATGATTATGCCTGGTACCACTCTAAGAGTTGTACCTAAATTGTCTATTTACCCCATCCATTTAAAAAGGTAAATTTATGATTCTTGTCTTATGCTGCTGATAAGAAGAAGGTTTAAGTAATTTCCCCAAGTTCACAGATTACAAAATGAATTGACAGGACCCATATTCTGAAAACACAGTTCTTGCTCTTAGCCACTGATGAGTAGATAGCTAAATAGAACATTTCAAATAACATATTTGAGTGGTACAGAAAAGGAATTTTCTGTTTAAGAGGGAAGTTTCTCACTTGTAACATGGCTTGGGTTTGGCCAAAAGTAAATCATCAATATATCGTACTTTTCAATTCCAAGTAACTCGTCTATTACATGTTAAAACCACTATGTGAGAAGATATAATAATTTCTTGAAAGTTAAGTAATAACTTAGTAAAATAAATACATATTGAATAATGTTCTTGATTGATTGAATGATGTTTCAATCTGTCCTCCAACAATTGTCTCTTAACACTCATTAAAACACTTGCAGCTGACAAAGCCTTAGGGAATTTAGCCAAATCTACTAACCTGAAATAACAATCCAAGAACACTTCAAGTGAAAGTCAAATCTGGGTGAAAAATATGATATTTATTATTGACTACTTTGCAAATTAACAATTATTTTAAAATTAAAACAAAATTTGGTTTTGGCCTAGAAAATGTAAATCTTTTTAAGCATTTACAGTGAAGTACAATATACTGTCACCTTAACAGAAATTGTGCTACTTGAATTCAGTGGTAACATTATATCAGAACTCATAGTGGAATAATCTTCTACTAAAGTAAATAGAAAAACAAGAAACAATGCTTTCAGACAAGTTATCTTCTTATGTTTCAACATAAGGGGATAAGAAGCCCAATGAAAAGATTAAAAAAAAAAAAAAGAAGAGAAGAAAGATAACTTTGGTAAATTTCACTGCAGGTACTAAAGCTATTTTGAAATATTGTGCATAAGTCATGTAAAGGAAATTTGGCAATATATCGATGTTTGTCATCTCCATGAAATCAAATGCAAAAATTAAAGTTTATTCTAGGGCATCAAAATGACGGCAATGACAGATGCAATAGAATGATAAAGATGTAACCAATAATTAATGAAGACACTGTTAACAGTGAAAAGAAGGCATATGATGACATAGTCTTTGTTGTAAGTTCTAACTTATAATCAGTTGTATTGTCTACAGGAATCACATACAAAGCTGGGAGTGCTCAGAAGTCACAGTCTTTTGAAGAGTTGATAGCTTAGATAAGTTATACTCTGGATTAGATTTGGTCTGATGCAAAGGGATGTCTCATCACTGAATCCACTTCTGCAGCCTTTGCTTCCCTGATTAGCAGAACAGCTGTTTTCACGCGCACAGGCAGACACACACATGTACACACACACACACAAAGATAGGCTTCTGAAATGACTTGATAGAAAACCTAGAAATCTTTCAGATAATCTAAATATACACAAGTAGTCATCATGAGAAACACTTTATTGGCTTCTAAATTTACTTCCTTATATTAACGTGAAGCAGATTAGCATAAGAATTTAATCAAGTGGAAATCTACCTCATAAAGCATAATCTGTAAACAGGAATATTGATTAAGAAAAGGTTATCTTATTTCTAGATAGAATCAAATTAAAAGTACAGAGGGACCAAAGTCAATTGAAAATTTTCATGTTTTCCAATGGAATACCTTTGAATATTTGGGAATCATGAAGATGTTTTTATCAGGGAAAATTACCAACATGAGTATTTGAGATTTCTCATCACCGTCTTATGTAAAAACTATGGAGCAAACATGAAGACAAAGTAGAACAGAAGATAAATGAAAATACAGACAGGCAAGGGGACTTCATGGGTAAATTCAATTATCTTTGTTAAAAGTAGACTATTTAGCATGTATGTTTTCTTCCTCTTCTCAAAAAGGTACTTGGAAATAATTTTTAAAAAATTTTAGCATCCCTGGGACATAAGAGAGGTTGTCTCAATACAGCGGAATTTTGAGGAATTTCTGGGAGATATGAAGCAGACGGGAACAGATGGAGGGCAAAGCTGATCAGTGCAGAGTAGCCTTTGATTCAAAGCAGGCAAAAGGGGAAAACCTGGAGGAATAAGTGAGCAGATTTTCTAAACTGAGCCCTGAAAACAATCAAAGCTCAGAGCAGAAGGGACTGGAAACAAGGCAAGCTGGGTAATAAGGTAGAAAGTGAAGGGATTCAGATTCTGAGCTAGTCATTCCCACACAAGTTGACTTGTACAATCCGAGTTGCCAGGGACTATTAAAAATGAACTGAGGGATATGGCACTGAAATCTGTCAATGTTGGCGGCAGAGACAAAGAGGAGAAGGGATTTACCACAGCAAGCATTTGGGTGCCATTAATAAAACTTGGAAGACAAAAATGATTTAACATATTTGGAAAACATCCTGAATGATGTGGTATTTCCTTTCTAATTGAATCCCAAGAAATACGACTCTAAGTGGACTCAAACAACCCTAACACCTCAGAGTTTGGAAGATTGCGCTGCCTGGGGAATAGATGAGGAGATGAAGTACAGGACTTTTAAGGTTTCCTCCAGGGACCAATATGCTGAATAGTTAACCATAGGCTATGCACTCAGGCTTCATTTGGTGTGAAAAGCAACTTAAAAGGGATCATGCCATTTAAGGGAATTCATAGGCAATCTCCTGGTTGAAGAAGTTTACCATCTATTGGAAGACTTCTAAACAGACCCAAACTCTCATGTCAAACACCTCACTCAACCAACACACACATAAAAATTCCACTAGACAAAGCCCCTGACAATTCATTAATGTGGGATTGGATTACCAGGATGGATGTGGAAGTGATCTTTGTCACAAATTTGTGCTTGGGTGGATGATGAAATAGGAAGAACATCTATTTATTCATTTTAGCTTTTTGAAAAGTTAATGAGCTTTTAAAAAGGACATGTAAAAGCTTTACACATCGTATAACCCCAGTAACATTTATTAACTTCTTTTTCACTAAGTCATAGAAGGCAGCCTGATAATAATTTAGGCCTGCATAACTGAAGAGACGCTAAGGTTGATCAGTCATATGAGAAGAAAGCACTTGCTTTGGAAGATAAGTACTGGGACACTGACCAATAGGGGTGGGATTGCCTTATTGAACATTCTGTTCATTTTGATGATATCCTTTAGAATTAGTGTGCCATTTTTGTTCTCTTGGAGCAAACACATTTGACAGAAACACAAAATAATGTCAGAATGTATGGTCCAGGATGTGGAATTAACCTTCTAACTGATAACCTTCTAATTGATAGCTCCAATTGTCCCAGAGAAAAATGCCAAGAAAATGAGAGGATCCTGCCTTAGGGACAAGAGGGTGACATCAGCACACTAGATGTTTACTGCAACAGATTTGCTCACTTTGTCACCAGGAATTAATGGGTTTAGTAATAGTTATTAATTGCCCTATATTAAGCATGTTCTATCTATTTTCCTGTGAAAGGATTTAGGGAGATAGAAATAAGATTTCTTCTCAATTTTTTTTCAGCGTACACAGGGACCAACTGAAATAGAAAATGTATTCCTCAGAATACTGAGCAATGAGATGATTCATGAAGGATGGTGAACAATCCATCATTCTATGTCAATCTAGACATTCTTTTCCTACAAATGACAGATTTGAAAAAATAATAATCAGACATACGAGGAGAAACAGAAAATTTTCAAAATAGATGTAAAATGAGTGGATTAATTAGGACAACCAGCTACTGATAAAAAAGCCGAATGCAGAAAACAGATAGGACTTTGCAATAAAAACAACTTTAAGCACTTTTTTCAGGAGGGAATCAATAAATAAGCTTGGCAAGAAAGAGCATTTTGGGAAACAAAAGGTATGGTGGTAAAAATAATGGGGAAAAAGTCAACAGAGAAACTGAGTGGATAATATGGAATACTGACTGTGATTTGGAAGATAAATATTAGATATTCCACTGGAATGCAGAACAAACACGCAAAGAAGAGATTAAAATACTGAGTGCTAAGACATGACACACGGGATCTAGAACATCCAAATCCGTAGAATAATACTTCCAGGAGCACAAAATTGGGTGGATAGGGAGGTATAAAAAAAATCAAACTAATGGTGAAAACTGAAATAAAGAAATGGTTAATCGTTAATACCAAAAAGGCCACTGAATAATGGACAGTATTGAAAAGAAAACAAAACAAAATATTACTCAGTGAAAGTCACATATTCTAAGGATAAAGAGGAAGCCTGTGAGTTACCTAATTCAGGGAGATGGTTACAGAGGAAAGAGAATCAGGTAAGTGTTAGAAAGCTCCTCCAGAACATTGAGCTCTAGAAGACCATGGGGAAAAAATCACAAGGTCTTTAATGGAAAAGTATTGTGACATTTAGATTCCACATTGGAGCAAATGGGGCAGAGTGTAGAAGAGATCTTTTCAGATAGGCAAAGATCAAAATATATATGATCTGTAATTACAGTTTTGTCTTTGTTTTGCGTTGTAACTAGTTATTCTGGTAGAACTTTGGAATGATGCTCAAATCCCATTTGGCTTTTGTTAGTAGGCCTCCTAACCAGGGGATGACACAGCTCTTTTCAGGCAATTTTGTGTATTTTTCTCCATCACCAGTGGCCTCACCTTCTGTGTGACCCTTCCTTTACAGTCTGATCCCTGCCCACTCTGGAATTTGGTATCCAGAACTACGCCCAGGGGCTGAGCAGCTTTCTCAGCCCACTTTGTGCATGTTGATGTGTGCAGGCACTAGAGTCTTTTATTGTCATTTAGTACAGGGCGGTGATGCTTATGACAGTACAAACAACCTTAACTCAATTAGCTTCTTCTCTGTTTGAATTCAGTGAACTCCATGTGCTACATAGCTGTGAGTATAAGACCGTAATACACAGTTTATTTCCTGCATAATGTCTCGTATCTGCTTTATTACTATTAATTATTATTATTATTATTTTGCTTTCTGACCCCAGACCCTGCCCCCTCTCTTTCTCCCTCTTTATCTCATGTGGTTAATGTGAGTTTATTAGGCTTTGGTAGGAGAGTTGTACCTTTGGCCTCTTTTCCATGAGCTATTTTTGTCTAATTGATGGGATTTAATGTTACCACTTTAATTCGTTCATACAATTTAGTAAGGAATTCTTTGATTTGATCATTCACACAATTCTAAATTTTCATTGGCCTCTGTAGGTCTCCTTAGTTTGTTTTTGCTTCTTCGAGAGTTGAGAACAATTTGTGTTTTCCAGCCCTGCAAGTCTCTTCATTTCTAGCCTCTCTCTGTTCTTTTTCCGTTCTTCTTCAAATTTGCTATATATTTTATCTTGGTGGCATCGCTTTTTTTAAAATAGTACTTACTCTGTTGAAACCATTGGTCACTCATATATCCATACTGAGATTATGTTTTCTAACATCTTCTATAAATAAAAGTTCAGTAGAACATTAGCACATTCTACCTGATCACAAGGACAGTTGTACCGACTGTTCTGTCACTGTATAATATTTATCATTCTCCTTCTAGACTTCAGTATTAATTTCATCTAACCCTTTAAATCAACGGACTCTTTAACCATTGCCGTGTTTCTGTGTTTTGCTTTTGTCACAGTAGCACCTACTTCAAGCATCATTTTTACAAATCAGTCTGCTGCAGTAACAAATAAACCTAAACCTTCATGACATCATATAGCCAATATTGTATTCTTAGTCATACTTCCTGTCATGCAGGTTCTGCTCATCTTAGATAACTAGGTAGCAGCAGAATTTCCACTTTGACACATGCACCCGTATTCTCCAAAGAAGGAAAAGGGAATTTGGTGAGACATATGCTGGCTCTCAAAACTTCTGAGAGAGAAATATCGCTTATGCTCTCTTTTCATTGATCTGGTGAAGTCTCATGATCTGACCGACACTGTTGAAAGGTAATAGAGAAGTACGATTCTAGTACATGGTAGGCACTATGCTAGCATTTGGGTCTAAGGGAGCAAATCAAACAGAAAAAGTTCTTATTTTTTGCAGGGACAATCAATCTTCCTCATTGTTTTCCCTCCCCAAAGTCTCCCAGTTCATGGTGTACATCCTCGTTGTAAGTTCTTCTATTTCTTCAATGTGTGCTGCCACCACAGCATGACAACTGACAGACGGGTGGTGTGGCTCCACGGCCCAGAGATGAACCCGGGTGGCCAAAGTGCTGAGAGCGCCAACCTTTATCCATTAGGCCCTCAAGGCTGCCCCCAGAAAAAGTTCTTAACATATTTGAAATTTTATCTTTCCTTTAAATGAAGTAAATTGGGTTTGCTTTTGATTCTTAATGGGATGATCTTAGAAATTTTTAAGAAAATTTCTGTTTTGCTTCCTATATTTAAAACTTTTATCTTTTAAAAAAATTTCTCCTAGGTTTAATATGTCATAGAGAATTCAGTTGCTCATTTGCCTAATTTTTAAAAGTGTATTATCTAACAAGTTATTACAATTTTAACAGCGAAAAACAGCAAACATTTATTATCTCACATTTATTAGCTCAAAATTTCTGGGGATCAGGAGTCTGGAGTCCTCAGTCAGAGTCTTAAAAGGCTGGAATCAGGTACAGGTTGAGCTGTGGTATCATCAGAGGCTTGAAAGGGAAAAAAAATCTGCTTCCAAGCTCCCTCAAGCTGTCGGTGGAATTGATCTCCTTGCCACCATGGAACTGAGGGGTCTGTTTTTTGCTAGCTTTCAGTGGCCACTGCTGTCAGCTCCTAGAGGCCACCAGCAGTTCCACATCTCATGGCCCTTTCTGCAGGCCCTCTCAGAACATGGTGGTGGAATTCTTTAGAGCCAACAAAGGAGACTCTCTTCTCAGAGGGTCCAGTTCCTCCTCTAACATTTTTCAATTAAGTCAGACTCAACTAGGATATTTTGATTAACATAAAATCAATTCATTTGGGATCTTAATTACATCTTCAAAGCAATGTCATCTTTCCCATATTCTGTTGACCAGAAGAAAGTCACAGATCCTGTCCACTCTCAAGGGGAGGGGATTATTCAGATGGTGAATACCCGGAAGTGAGGGTCATGGGTAGTCAAGGTAGAGTGTGTTCACTACAGGAAGATTGCTATTGTATTCCTCATGTCCAACTATATAATCTAATTTGGTCACATTCGTGAAATAATGTTATCTATCAAGTAGCCCTTATGTTTTCGGAATCATTTCTTATTGTCCTTTTTTAAACTGTTAAAAGTTTCCCAATAAATGTATCTTTTAATTTCTTCTATTATTTCTAAGCATTTATCTTTTATATACCACTTATTGTTTTGTGTAATAGAATTGCTTAATTTTATTACAATTCTCAATTAATGAGTTGTAATTTTGTATCAGGCGCTCTGTTAAGCACTTAAATATGTTATCTTATTAATTAATTATAATACATCCAATTTAGATATAACAGTAAACGTTTCCTACAGACACCTAGTGTGTAAGTGATAAATTACAGGGGCCAGCTTACGTCTTTTTATTTAACAAGGCAATTCTTTCATGTGCTATATATTTGATCCCTTAAGTTAACAATAGCTTCAATGTCAATTAAAAGATATTTATAAAAAGTGCCCTTCATTTAGTCACATAAACTAATGGTTTATTAGGATGGTTGTGTTTTGATACCTATCTTCTCTTTTGCATTCCCTATAGTAGCTTTATAAATTAATTTTCCTTTAAATTTTCTGTGCTATTTTGAAAAATTCTGTATAAATTTATTTTGTGACCTAACTCAATCTGAATGCCTTTTTATTTCTAAAAGCAAGGTTAGATTATTTAAATTATTATTACTTCTCTTTGGTATGGTTTATGTGCCGAAATAGTTTTTATTTGTTTCAATGCTACCACTCTGTTTCCTTGACATACTTAATTTCACTATGAGAATCGTGTTTTCCCTGTTTATTTTAACCTAGATTTGAAAATTTATGTAACATTTCCAGTATTGCTACTGGTTCTGCTTATGTCACATTTATTTGGGCATATGTTTTTTAATTATAGAAGACAAAAGTTAAAGTGCATTGTTCCATAATCTATTTTATATGAATTTTAAAATCTTATGCTCTCGTGTGATCCCCTCCTTTTGTGTGTTGGCTCAGTCTAATGATTTACTTCTAACAAGAAGAATAAGACAAAAAGTAACGGGATAAGGCTGGATTACAAAAGATTGTGATTTCCATCTTGATGATGCCATTTCTGGTTCCTACTTGTTCATTCTGATGAAGCCAGCAGCCATGTGGTGAGCTGCCCCATGGAGAGGCACAGGTGGCAAGTAAATGAAGGCAGCTTCAGGCCAACAGCTGTGAGGAACTGAGAGTCTCTGTTCCAGAGCTCCTCCAGCCGGCTGAGCGGCTATGGTGCTGCTCCACTTCAGAGGCCCAGGGTTCCGCTGGTTGGGATCCTGGGCCTGGACCTACTCACTGCTCATCAAGCCATGCTATGGTGACATCCCACATCGAAGAACTGGAAGAACTTACAGCTGTGATGTACAACTATGTACTGGGGCTTTGGGGAGAGAAAAAAAAGAGGATGATTGGCAATAGGTGATAGCTCAGGGCCAGTCTTCCTCACCAAAAAAAGCATCCTTAAAAAAAATAATAAACACAGCTCCTCAGTGCAAGAGCCCATGAAGAACTGAGTCCTTCCAACAACCACAGGAGTGAACTTGGAAGTGAATGGTCCCCAGGTGAAACCCAGCAGACACTGAAGCCTTGTGAGAGACCTTGAGATGAAGAAATCAGTTTAGTCATCCTGAAATTTCCAAGTCATAGAAACAGAATAAAATAAATGTATGTTGTCCTAACCCGTTAAATTTGGGGAAAATTTGTTAAACAGTGATAGATAAGCAATACAATTTTTTACATGATTGCTTTCCTCCAAGTATGTCAAAAATATATTATCTTGTATTAGTTGTTTCCAACAGTATGTATCTCTCAGTCTGTCTATGGAACAATCTTCAAACTGAGGTAGTTGAATAAAAAAATTAATATCATAAACGCTTCATTGAACAAGCCTCATCTTTTTCCAAAGTAAAGGCATGTAAATAAATTCATTAAATTTAAATAATTATACATGGACTGGGGAATATTTTATTTTAATATTTTAATAAAAATTTTACATATATTCCACCTATGAAATACTTTCTAGTTTTGAGTTAAATGATAAATAAAATAACAAAAATTGATTCAGAAGCATGAAATGCTTAAAATATGAAAACAAAATTAATTTGAATTACATAATTAAATTTGATTTATTGCAAATATATGAAGAATATTTAAAAATAACACATTATTTTAGTAAGTCAAGTAGACACATATCTACTTTGAGATCCAAGGAGTACTCAATAAATAATAACAAGGAAATATTCTTTAATCTGATGTTATTAAGCCCAGTGTTTTCTTATAGAATAGAAGTGTGCATTTAAATTTTACCCTGGATTCACTCATTGAAACTGGATTACTATATCAAGAATTCCCTGAGCCCTGCTTAGGTTTATTTCATGCTATAAAACACTTGGGCTGATTTCGTTTGACATTTAATTCTGTGCAAACTCTAACAGCTCAGTAACTCACACGAAAAGTGCAATTGCAAACATCCAGGGAGTGGAATTCGCCGCGATTCATACGAACAAATATTGTATGCCACTAACAATGTGGGAACATTGCCAAAACAATACAGCTGATGAATGCTTTTATTTTCTGTCTCCTATAAACTGCCTACTGGAAGGATTACTGGCAACACTCACATTTTTACACTCTTGGTGCATATTGTTTTGTACCGCTCAAGAACTAGTAACAGCAGAGGAGTAAGAAAGATACAACTTGGCATGAATATTACAAAGCACTGCTTGTGAAATTTTAGCGAAGACTTTATACGTGATCATATTCAGAAGTAAAAACTATGGGGAACTATTTTTTACTTAATATAAATCCATGTAGAAAATACTATTTGACACATTTATATAAATGTTTCACATATTTATTTGTCAATACATGAAATAAATACTATGTATAATATGAACACATATTTATACTTTTTGAGGTTTTCTTAAGCTTAGCAATATGTATGGAGAATGTTGAATAATATATTTATTTAACATAATCATATTCAATTACTTGATATAGAAAATTTTGCATAAATGCATACATTATGCATGTATCCATGTGTTACTTTTTAAAATCATACAGTAATACTCATGAGTTCCTTCATTTTGAATATATTATTTTTGCTTCAGAGGAGGATTTTAGAACATAACATAGAAATAAATTCTACTATACTTTCTTCCAAAATGTTCAATATAATTAAAGTTTTAAAAAACGTATTTCTGGGGGCTGGCCCCGTGGCCGAGTGGTTAAGTTCGTGCGTTCTGCTGCAGGCGGCCCAGTGTTTCGTTGGTTTGAATCCCGGGCGCAGACATGACACTGCTCATCAAACCACGCTGAGGCAGCGTCCCACATGCCACAACTAGAAGGACCCACAACGAAGAATATACAACTATGTACTGGGGGGGCTTTGGGGAGAAAAAGGAAAAAATAAAATCTTTAAAAAAAAAAAAGTCTTTCTGACAAAATATGGCTTTGGTAAATCCCCATGAGAAAATATACAATGCTCCATTTTCATATTACACCATAGCAGTGTATTGTAAATATATCCAGATTAGCCATGAATGTGGATCCTTTATTTTAAGATGATGCCGTATATATTATTACACAGGATGAATTGCAGGATGATTGGAAATGAGGGCAAAAAGATATAATCACATAATGGTTAAAAACTGAAAATCTAATAGAGAAGCACATCATGTTCATAAAATATAACATGCATCACATTTTATATTATAAATTGAAATATGTATATCATTACATTTCTTCTTTTTCTGTGATTTCTTCTCATGAGTTGAATGTTCAGAAAAACATTTTCACCTCAGAGTGCTCACAATAATTTTTATTCTTCCCCTACACATAATACATGGCTAAAATTAGACATCGAACAGTTTTTGAGGGTCAATGTAGATCTGGGATTCTTTCTACAGAAGGAAAATATTGTTAAAATGGATCAAACTTACTGAACATTAAAATCATAGGATTTTTTTAAAGTTTCCTCAATAAATCTCAGCCCTCCAGAGCTTTCGTATTTAACCCTAATATCCTTTCAATCAAATTATCTATTAAGATAGTATCTTTTATAGTTGGATTTTATGCATTGTCTTAAATTAATTTGTGAATTCCGGACTACATTGTAGAGATGCCAGCCATTGTTTTGGGGGAATGGCAAGGTATATATAATTCCCAATAGGTTTTACCCCCCATAGTTTTGTCATTTTTTTAAGCACTTGCTCAGTTCTTGGGAATTGGCACAATTGTTGAAAGGAACAGGAAATAGCCAGGGTTTTGACTTTTACTACTACAACATAAAGTTGGGGGACTCCCCCATGAGGTAGTGGTAAAGTTCAGAGTGCTCTGATTTGGCTGCCCAGGTTCCCAGGTTCGATTCCTGCGCATGGACACACACCACTCATCAGCAGTCATGCCGTGGCGGCGACCCACGTTCAAAACAGAGGAAGATTGGCACAGATGTTAGGTCAGAATGAATCTTCCTCAACAACAACAAAAAAGGCGGCATTATCACTCTCTTCTTGAAAATCATGCCAGAGCAATGAGAGTGGGAAACATAAACACAGATCTGTTTTAGCAAAACTAAGACACTGAATTTTCAAACTTCAACCTAAGTGAAAAGACTCTAGAGGTGTAGAGAGTGAGCCATAGTATACATAAAAAGGAGCAAAGACAGCAGCACTGAGCAGCCAAGTAAAGGTCTGGAGGTCTGCGTGGAGAAGGGTGTTGTTCCCGCAGCAAAAACATTAAGTGCAGCCTAAAGAGTCATTTTTCTTGTGTGGCTGGGCTAAAAGAAATTTGGAGCAATTACAGGTGGCCAAAAATTAATGTAAATTTGTAAAACAAACATTAGTGGTGATCCACACTAAGTACTCAGTGAGGACTGAGCTCTCCTGGGAGCAGGTACAAATATCTGCACTGTGGTTAAAGGCTGGGCCTGGAGTCAGTGGCACGGGTGTGTGTAAGGTGTGTCTTCTAGCCCATAGAACAAAACTTTATTTATTTATTTATTTTTTAATTTTAATTTTGAAGAAGATTAGCCCTGCGCTAACACCTGCCACAAATCCGTCTCTTTTCACAGAGGAGGACTGGCCCTGAACTAACATCCGTGCCCATCTTCCTCTACTTCACGTGGGATGCCTGCAACAGCATGGCTCGACAAGCAGTATATAGGTCCACACCCAGGATTCAAACCAAGGAACCCCGGGCTGCTGAAGTGGAATGTGGGAACTTAACCACTGTGCCCCAGGACAAAACATTTTGATGGCACAACACAAACATTCTGATATGGGTGGTTATATCAGCATCCCACAAAATAAATTCTAAGAAAAAATAAAACTATCATTAAATGATACAATACATCATGAATATAATTGATTATAAATTACTATGTACCTAACATGTGAAGTAACTACAGAGTTGAAAAAACAAGAGAGTGGTTGACATTTACACACCACAGATTGCAAATACCACCACAGTTTATTGATAGGTCAGTCAAGCCTGAATAAATACTTTACATATAAATAGAGATCATTTGAACAACAAATGGAACAAGCTTGAATATTTTAGACATGCATAAAATACTGAATGAAACAAATACAGTACAAGGAGTATTAATCCCAAAAAATGGAAAATTTTAAGCAAAGTTGGTCATACGTAGCTAGCAAAAAATTTCTCAAATGTTTCAAGAATCTATATGTTTACAAAGCAATTGAAAAGTAAATAACAGAGGCAAATAAAGAATTATCATCCATAAATTATAAGTAACTTCTGTAAACTAATAAAAACAAATCAGTCTGATAGGAAATGCATAGAAAATATTTTAAAATCTTGAAAATAACGTTTTATCAAAGATAAGCCTAAAAGATCATTCTTACCCACTGCTGGGGAGGCGGAATTTAACTTCAAGAAAATAGTCTGGCACTATTTTTTACAGCTAAACATTTGCATATTCTTCAACACAATAATTCTGTGTTATGGAATTACTTAAGAGATCTTTTGTACATAGGTACCAAGAGACTTTTATAAGAATACTCATGACACCATTGTGAGGAATAGAGACAACACCACTGATTTCTATTAAAAAAAAGAATGGATATGAAAATCTTGGTTTATGCCTATATATATATAATACTGAACAACTCTAGAAACAAAATTTTTACATGTGGCTATCCAGTTTTCCCAACTTCATTTATTGAAGAGACTGTCTTTGCCCCATTGTGTGTTCTTGGCACCCTTGTCAAAGATTAGCTAACCTCATATCCATGGGTTTATTACTAGGCTCTCTATTCTGTTCATCAGTCTGTAACGTCTGTCTTTATGCAAGTACCGTATGGTTTTACTTACTTAGTTTTGCAATAGATTTTCAAATCAGGAATTGTGATGCCTCCAGCTTTGTTCTTTTTTCTCAAGATTGCTTTGACTGTTCTGGGTCTTTTGTAGGTCTGCCAAGATTTTAGAATTGCCTTTTCTATTTCTGTAAAGAATGCCACTGGGATTTTGATGGTGATAGCACTGAATGCGTAGATTGCTTCGGCTACTATAGACATTTTGACAATATTAAGTGTTTGAATTCATTAACATGAGATACCTTTCCATGTATTTGTGGCTTCTTAAATTTCTTTCATCATTAACTTATCATTTTCAGTGTACATATTTTTCACCCCCTTGGTTAAATTTATTCCTCAGTATTTTATTATTTTTGATGCTATTGTAAATTGGATTTTTAAAAGCATCTTTTTCAGATGGCTCATTGTTCGTGTATATAAAAGCAACCGGCGTTCGTATGTTGATTTTGTGCCCTGCAACTTTACTGGGCGCACTTATTCTAATAATGTTTTTGTATTAATTTTGTATAGTCCTCAGGGCTTTCTACATATAAGATCACGTCATCTTCAAACAAATAATTTTACTTCTTCCTTTCCAATTTGGATTCTCTTTATTTCTTTTTCTTGCCTAATTGTGCTGGCTAGGCCTTCCCTACTGTACATCATACACAAACATCAACTCAACATGAATTAAAGCTTCAAACATAAACTATGAAACTGTTCAACTAGGAGAAGCAGGGTAAATCTTCTTGACATAAGTCTTGGCAAAGATTATTTGGATATAACACAAAAAGCCCAGAAAACAAAAGCAAAAATAGACAAATGGGACCATATCAAACTGAAAAGCTTCTTCAGAGCAAAGGAAACAATCAACAGAATGAAAGAGCAACCTACAAAACAGAAAAAAAAATTTGCAAATCATGTATTTTCCAAAATATACAAGGAAATCCTACAACTCAATAGCAAAAACAAAAAATGTTCAATTAAGAAATAGGCAAAAAACTTGAATAGATACTTCTGCAAAGAAGACAAATGAACAAGTATATGAAAAGATGTTTAATATGACTCATTACCAGGAAAGGGCAAATCAGGACTAAAATGAGATCTCACCTCACACCTGTTAGAATGTTTTTTATAAAAAAAAACAAAGGATAATGGGTTGGCAAGGTTGTGGAGAAATTATAATCCCCATATACTGTTGGTATGAATGTAACATGGTGCAACTGCTATGGAAAGCAGCACCGAGATTACCCAGAAGATTCAAAATAGAATACCGTATGATCTATAAATCTCATCTCTGGTATATGTACCAGGGAAATGAAACTAGTATCTCGAAGAGATATCTGCATTCTCGTGTTCATTGCAGCACTATACACAATAGCCAAGATATAAAAATAACTCATCATCCTATGAAGAGATAAAGAAAATGTGGTGTATACGTACAACAGCATATTATTCAGTCTTGAAAAAATAAAATCTTGAAATTTGTGACAATATGGATGACCCTGGAGCCAGTCAGAGAAGGACAGATATTACATGAATCTACTTAAGTGAAATGTCTAAAATACTTAAACTCATAGAAATAGAAAATACAATAGAGGTTGCCAGAGGTTTTGGGGGGAAACGGGGAGTTACTATTCAGTGAATACAAAGTTTCAGTTGTACTAGATGAATGGATTCTAGAGATATGCCCAACACAGGGTCTATAGTTAACAATATGGTATGGCAGCACAGAACACTGCAACATTTGTTAAGAGGGTAGATCTCATGGTAAGTGTTCTTACCACCAAGAAAATAAATGTCACACACAAAACAAAACAAAAAGCCCACAAAGGGCCAGAGGGAAGCTCTGGAAGTTGTTGGATATGGCTATTACATTGACTGCGCTATTCTCATACATCTAAATTAAACAAATTGTACACATTAAATATGTGCTGTTCTTTCTATATCAGTTATACCTCAACAAAGCTGTTAAATCTAGAAACATAATATTCATTGAAAACACAAATCAAAACAGAAAATGTACAGTTTTCTACTTTTGATAATGTTCTAAAATAATATTAAAAATACAGTGTTAAGAAAATCTACCTGTGGGATTTTAACAACAAAGAGGAATCAAAAAAAAAAAAAAACCCCCAGGGGAATCGGAATAGTGGTTCCCTCTAGAAGGGAGACAGCGGAATAGGATGGGCTTCTTTTGCATGGGTTCTTGGATGAACATTTTGTGCTGGATTCTGTATAATGTATAGAACATAGCCCGAGTTCCAGAGGCTTCTGTAGATGCAAAGCACTTCCCAGCCACAGGGGCTGCCATTTACACAGTCTGCAGCCTGAGTGGGGGCCCCCAGGGCTGAGCAGCGCGGCGGGCTGCCACTTTCACCCACTCTGGCGGTCGGCCGCCTGATTGGGGGTGGGGGGGGCCCCCAGGGCTCAGCAGCGGGGCGGGCTGCCACTGTTACCCACTCTGGCGGTCGGCCGCCTGAGTGGGGTGGGGGGCCCAGGGCTGATCAGCGCGGCAAGCTGCCACTTTTACCTACTCTGGCCATCGGCCGGCTGAGTAGAGGGTTGGCCCCCCAGGGCTGAGCACCACGGCAGGCTGCCACTGTTACCCACTCTGGCGGTGGGCCGCCTGAGCAGGGGCCCAGGGCTGAGCAGCCAGGCGGGCTGCCACTTTCACCCACTCTGGTGGTCGCCCGGCTGAGTAGGGTGTTGGCCCCCCAGGGCTGAGCAGCTCGACGGGCTGCCACTTTAACCCACTCTGGCGGTCGGCCGCCTGACTGGGGGGTGGGGGGGCCACAGGGCTGAGCAGCGCGGCAGGCTGAGACTTTTACCCACTCTGGCGGTCGTCCACCTGAGTGGGGGTTGTGGGCCCCCAGGGCTGAGCAGCTCGGCGGGCTGCCACTTTAACCCACTCTGGCGGTCGTCCAGCAGAGTGGGGGGTTGGACCCCAGGGCTGAGCACCGCGGAGGGCTGCCAGTTTTACCCACTCTGGCGGTGGGCTGGCTGAGTGGTTGTGGGGCCCCCAGGGCTGAGCTGCGCAGTCGGCTGCCACTTTCACCCACTCTGGCGGTGGGCCTCCTGATTGGGGGTGGGGGCACCAGGGCTGAGCAGCGCGGTGGGATGCCACTTTTACCCACTCTGGTGATGGGCTGGCTGAGTGGTTGTGGGGCACGCAGGGCTGAGCAGCGCGGCGGGCTGCCACTTTCACCCACTCTGGCGGTCGGCCGCCTGAGTGGGGGTCGGGGCGCCCCCAGGGATGAGCTGCGCGGTGGGCTGCCTCTTTCACCCACTGTGGTGGTCGGCCGCCTGAATAGGGGTGGGGGTCCCCCAGGGCTGAGCAGCGAGGCGGGCTGCCGCTTTCACCCACTCTGGTGGTCAGCCGCCTGAGTGGGGGTGGGGGGGCGCCAGGGCTGAGCAGCGCTGCAGGCTGCCACTTACACCCTCTCTGTCGGTTGGCCGCCTAAGTGGGGGTGGGAGTTGCCCCTAGGTCTGAGCTGCGCGACGGGCTACCCCTTTCACCCACTCTGGCGGTTGGCCACCTGAGTTGGGGGGTTGCCCCAGGGCAGAGCTGCGCGGCGGGCTGCCACTTTCACCCACTCTGGTGTTGGGCTGGCTGAGTGGTTGTGGGGCCCCCAGGGCTGAGCAGCGCAGCGGGCTGCCACTTTCACCCACTCTGGCGGTCGGCTGGCTGAGTGGGGGGGTTGGACCCCAGGGCTGTGCACCGCGGCGGGCTGCCACTTTTACCCACTCTGGCGGTGGGCCGGCTGAGTGGCGGTGGGGCACGCAGGGCTGAGCAGCGCGGCGGGCTTCCACATTCACCCTCTCTGGTGGTCGGCCACCTGAGTGGGGGTGGGGGGCGCCCCCAGGGCTGACCTGCGTGGCGGGCTGCCACTTTCACCCACACTGGCGGTGGGCCACATGACGGGGGGGCGGCCCAGGGCTGAGGTGCGCAGCGGGCTGCCACTTTCACACACTCTGGTGATCGGCCGGCTGAATGGGGGGTTGGCCCCCAGGGCTGAGCACCGCGGCGGGCTGCCACTTTCACCCACTGTGTGGGTCGGCCGCCTGAGTGGTGGTGGGGGGGCCACCCAGGGCTGAACAGCGCGGAGGGCTGCCACTTTTACCCACTCTGGCTGTTGGCCCAATGAGTTGGGTGGGGGCCCCCATGGCAGAGCAGCGCGGTGGGCTGCCACTTTTACCCACTCTGGCGGTGGGCCTCCTGATTGGGGGGTGGGGGCCCCAGGGCTGAGCAGCGCGGCGGGTTGCCACTTTTACCCACTCTGGCAGTCGGCCGCGTCAGTGGGGGTGGAGGGGCCCACAGGGCTGAGCATCGTGGCGGGCTGCCACTTTTACCCACTCTGGTGATGGGCTGGCTGAGTGGTTGTGGGGCCCGCAGGGCTGAGCAGAGCTGCGGGCTGCGACTTTCACCCACTCTGGCGGTCGCCCACCTGAGTGGGGGTTGGGGCGGTCCCCAGGGCTGAGCAGCGCATCGGGCTGCCACTTTCACCCACTCTGGAGGTCGGCCACCTGAGCGGGGGTGGGGGCGGTCCCCAGGGCTGAGCAGTGCTGCAGGCTGCCACTTACACCCTATCTGTTGGTTGGCCGCCTAAGTGGGGGTGGGAGGTGCCCCTAGGTCTGAGCTGCGCGACGGGCTACCCGTTTCACCCACTCTGGCGGTCGGCCACCTGAGTGGGGGGGGGTGCCCCAGGGCAGAGCTGCGCTGCGGGCTGCCACTTTCACCCACTCTGGTGGTGGGCTGACTGAGTGATTGTGGGGCCCCCAGGGCTGAGCAGCGTGGTGGGCTGCCACTTTCACCCACTCTGGCGGTTGGCCCGCTGAGTTGGATGGAGGCCCCCATGGCAGAGCAGCGCGGTGGGCTGCCACTTTTACCCACTCTGGCAGTGGGCCTCCTGATTGGGGGGTGGGGGCCCCAGGGCGGAGCAGCGCGGCGGGTTGCCACTTTTACCCACTCTGGCAGTCTGCCACCTCAGTGGGGGTGGAGGGGCCCACAGGGCTGAGCAGCGTGGCGGGCTGCCAGTTTTACCCACTCTGGCGGTCGGCTGCCTCAGTGGGGGTGGAGGGGCCCACAGGGCTGAGCAGCGTGGCGGGCTGCCACTTTTACCCACTCTGGTGATGGGCTGGCTGAGTGGTTGTGGGGCCCGCAGGGCTGAGCAGAGCTGCAGGCTGCGACTTTGACCCACTCTGGTGGTCGCCCACCTGAGTGGGGGTTGGGGCGGTCCCCAGGGCTGAGCAGCGCATCGGGCTGCCATTTTCACCCACTCTGGCGGTCGGCCGCCTCAGTTGGGATGTAGGGGCCCACAGGGCTGAGCAGTGCGCTGGGCTGTCACTTTTACCCACTCTGGCGGTCTGCCGCCTCAGTTGGGATGTAGGGGCCCACAGGGCTGAGCAGTGCGCCGGGCTGTCACTTTTACCCACTCTGGCGGTCGGCCGGCTGAGTGGGGTGAGGGCACCAGGGCATAGCAGCGCGGCAGGCTGAAACTTTTACCCACTCTGGCCGTCGTCCACCTGAGTGGGTGGTGGGGGCCCCCAGGGCTGAGCAGCGCGGCGGGCTGCCACTTTAACCCACTCTGGCGGTCGGCCGCCTGAGCGGGGGTGGGGTGTGGCCCCCAGGGTGGAGCAGCTCGGCGGGCTGCCACTTTAACCCACTCTGGCGGTCGGCCGGCTGAGTGGCGGTGGGGCCCCCAGGGCTGAGCAGCGCCGGGGGCTGCCACTTTCACCCTCTCTGGCTTTCGGCCGTCTGAGAGGGGTTCGGGAGCACCCCCAGGGCTGAGCTGCGCGGCAGGCTGCCACTTTCACCCACTCTGGATGTTGGCCGCCTGAGTCTGTGTGGGGGTTGCCCCAGGTCTGAACAGCGCGGCGGGCTGCCACATTTACCCACTCTGGCGGTCGGCCGCCTGAGTGGGGGGTGGGGGCCCCCAGGGCTGAGCAGTGCGGCGGGCTGCCACTTTCACCCACTCTGGCGGTCGGGCGCCTGAGTGGGTGTGGGGGCCACTAGGGCTGAGCAGCATGGCGGGCTGCCACTTTTACCCACTCTGGCAGTCGGCTGCCTGAGCAGGGGTGGTGGCGCCCCAGGGCTGAGCAGCGCGGGTGGCTGCCACTTTCACCCACTCTGGCGGTCAGCCGCCTGAGTGGGGTTTGGGGGCGCCCCCAGGGCTGAGCTGCACGGCGGACTGCCACTTTCACCCACTCTGGCATTTTGCCGGCTGAGTGGGGGTTGCGGGGGCCACCAGGGCTGAGCAGCGCGGCGGGCTGCCACTTTCACCTACTCTGGCGTTCGGCTGCCTTAGTGGGGGTGGGCGGGGCCCCCGGGATTAGCAGCGCGGTGGGCTGACACTTTCACCCACTCTGGCTGTCTGCCGCCTGAGTGGGGGTGAGGGGGGCCCCCAGGACTGAGTAGCGCGGTGGGCTGTCACTTTCACCCACTCTGGCGGTCGGCCGCCTGAGTGGGGGTCGGGGCGCCCCCAGGGCTGAGCTGCGCGGTGAGCTGCCTCTTTCACCCACTCTGGTGGTCGGCCGCCTGAGTAGGGGTGGGGGTCCCCCAGGGCTGAGCAGCGAGGCGGGCTGCCGCTTTCACCCACTCTGGTGGTCAGCTGCCTGAGTGGGGGTGGGGGGGCGCCAGGGCTGAGCAGCGCTGCAGGCTGCCACTTACACCCTCTCTGTCGGTTGGCTGCCTAAGTGGGGGTGGGAGGTGCCCCTAGGTCTGAGCTGCGCGACGGGCTACCCGTTTCACCCACTCTTGTGGTCGGCCACCTGAGTGGGGGGGGGGGGGTGCCCCAGGGCAGAGCTGCGCAGCGGGCTGCCACTTTCACCCACTCTGGTGGTGGGCTGGCTGAGTGATTGTGGGGCCCCCAGGGGTGAGCAGCGCGGCGGGCTGCCACTTTCACCCACTCTGGAGTTCGGCCCCCTGAGCGGGGGTGGTGCGGGTCCCCAGGTCTGAGCAACGCAGCGGGCTGCCACTTTTACCCACTCTGGTGGTGGGCTGGCTGAGTGGTTGTGGGGCCCCCAGGGCTGAGCAGCGCGGCGGGCTGCCACTTTCACCCACTCTGGCGGTCGTCCGCCTGAGCGGTGGTGGGGGCGGTCCCCAGGGCTGAGCACACTGGCGTGCTGCCACTTTTACTCACTCTTGCGGTGGTCTGCCCGAGTGGGGTGGGGGGGTCTCAGGGCTGAGCAGCGTGGCGGGCTGCAACTTTAACCCACTCTGGCGATCGCCTGGCTGAGTGGGGGGGTTGGACCCCAGGGCTGTGCACCGGGGCGGGCTGCCACTTTTACCCACTCTGGCGGTGGGCCGGCTGAGTGGCGGTGGGGCCCGCAGGGCTGAGCAGCGCAGTGGGCTGAGACTTTCACAGACCCAGGCGGTCGTCCACCTGAGTGTGGGGTAGGGGCCACCAGGGCTGAGCAGCGTGGCGGGCTGCCACTTTTACCCACTCTGGTGATGGGCTGGCTGAGTGGTTGTGGGGCCCCCACGGCTGAGCAGAGCTGCGGGCTGGCACTTTCACCCACTCTGGAGTTCGGCCACCTGAGCGGGGGTGTTGCGGGTCCCCAGGTCTGGGCAACGCAGCGGGCTGCCACTTTTACCCACTCTGGTGGTGGGCTGGCTGAGTGGCGGTGGGGCCCGCAGGGCTGAGCAGCGCGGCGGGCTTCCACATTCACCCTCTCTGGTGGTCGGCCACCTGAGTGGGGGTGGGGGGCGCCCCCAGGGCTGACCTGCGTGGCGGGCTGCCACTTTCACCCACTATGGGGGTCGGCCGCCTGGGTGGTGGTGGGGGGGCCACCCAGGGCTGAACAGCACGGAGGGCTGCCACTTTTACCCACTCTGGCGGTGGGCCAGCTGAGTGGCAGTGGGGACCGCAGGGCTGAGCAGCGCGGTGGGCTGCCACTTTTACCCACTCTGGCGGTGGGCCTCCTGATTGGGGGGTGGGTCCCCAGGGCTGAGCAGTGCGGCGGGTTGCCACTTTTACCCACTCTGGCGGTCGGCCGCCTCAGTGGGGGTGGAGGGGCCCACAGGGCTGAGCAGCGCAGTGGGCTGCCACTTTCACCGACTCAGGCGGTCGACCACCTGAGTGTGGGGTAGGGGCCACCAGGGCTGAGCAGCGTGGCGGGCTGCCACTTTTACCCACTCTGGTGATGGGCTGGTTGAGTGGTTGTGGGGCCCGCAGGGCTGAGCAGAGCTGCGGGCTGCGACTTTCACCCACTCTGGCGGTCGGCCGCCTCAGTTGGGATGGAGGGGCCCACAGGGCTGAGCAGTGCGCCAGGCTGTCACTTTTACCCACTCTGGCGGTCGGCCGGCTGAGTGGGGGGGGGCCCCCAGGGCATAGCAGCGCGGCAGGCTGAAACTTTTACCCACTCTGGCCGTTGTCCACCTGAGTGGTTGTGGGGCCCCCAGGGCTGAGCAGCGCAGTGGGATGCCACTTTCACCCACTCTGGAGGTCCGCCACCTGAGCGGGGGTGGGGGCGGTCCCCAGGGCTGAGCAGCGCGGCGGGCTGCCACTTTCACCCACTCTGGCGGTCGGGCGCCTGAGTGGGTGTGGGGGCCATTAGGGCTGTGCAGCCGGCAGGCTGCCACTTTTACCCACTCTGGCGGTCGGCCGCCTGAGTGGGTGTGGTGGCCACTAGAACTGAGCAGCACGGCGGGCAGCTTCTTTTACCCACTCTTGCGGTCGGCCGCATGAGTGGAGTGGCGGGTCACAGGGCTAAGCAGCGTGGTGGGCTGCCACTTTTACCCACTCTGGCGGTCGGCCGCCTGAGCAGGGGTGGTGGCGCCCCAGGGCTGAGCAGCGCGGGTGGCTGCCACTTTCACCCACTCTGGCGGTCAGCCGCCTGAGTGGGGGTGGGGTGTCCACAGGGCTGAGCAGCGCTGCTGGCTGCCACTTTCACACTCTCTGGTGGTCGGCCGCCTGAGTGGGGTTTGGGGGCGCCCCCAGGGCTGAGCTGCACGGCGGGCTGCCACTTTCACCCACTCTGGCATTTGGCCGGCTGAGTGGGGGTGGCGGGGGCCACCAGGGCAGAGCAGCGCGGCGGGCTGCCACTTTCACCCACTCTGGCGGTCGGCTGCCTTAGTGGGGGTGGGTGGGGCCCCCGGGATTAGCAGTGCGGTGGGCTGACACTTCCACCCACTCTGGCTGTCTGCCGCCTGAGCGGGGGGGGGTGCCCCAGGGGTGAGCAGCGCGGCGGGCTGCCACTTTCACCCACTCTGGAGTTCGGCCGCCTGAGCGGGGGTGGTGCGGGTCCCCAGTTCTGAGCAACACAGCGGGCTGCCACTTTTACCCACTCTGGTGGTGGGCTGGCTGAGTGGTTGTGGGGCCCCCAGGGCTGAGCAGCGCGGCAGGCTGCCACTTTCACCCACTCTGGCGGTCGTCCACCTGAGCGGTGTTGGGGGCGGTCCCCAGGGCTGAGCAGACCGTCGTGCTGCCACTTTTACTCACTCTTGCGGTGGTCCGCCCGAGTGGGGTGGGGGGGCTCAGGGCTGAGCAACGCGGCCGGCTGCAACTTTAACCCACTCTGGCGGTCGGCTGGCTGAGTGGAGGGGTTCGACCCCAGGGCTGTGCACCGCGGTGGTCTGCCACTTTTACCCACTCTGGCGGTGGGCCGGCTGAGTGGCGGTGGGGCCCGCAGGGCTGAGCAGCGTGGCGGGCTTCCACATTCACCCTCTCTGGTGGTCGGCCACCTGAGTGGGGGTGGGGGGCGCCCCCAGGGCTGACCTGCGTGGCGGGCTGCCACTTTCACCCACTCTGGCGGTGGGCCACATGACGGGGGGGGGCCAGGGCTGAGCTGCGCAGCGGGCTGCCACTTTCACACACTCTGGCGGTCGGCCGGCTGAGTGGGGGGTTGGCCCCCAGGGCTGAGCACCGCGGCGGGCTGCCACTTTCACCCACTATGGGGGTCGACCGCCTGAGTGGTGGTCGGGGTGCCACCCAGGGCTGAACAGCGCGGAGGGCTGCCACTTTTACCCACACTTGCGGTTGGCCCGCTTAATTGGGTGGTGGCCCCCATGGCAGAGCATTGCGGTGGGCTCCCACTTTTACCCACTCTGGCGGTGGGCCTCCTGATTGGGGGGTGGGGGCCCCAGGGCTGAGCAGCACGGCGGGTTGCCACTTTTACCCACTCTGGCAGTCGGCCGCGTCAGTGGGGGTGGAGGGGCCCACAGGGCTGAGCATCGTGGCAGGCTGCCACTTTTACCCACTCTGGTGATGGGCTGGCTGAGTGGTTGTGGGCCCGCAGGGCTGAGCAGAGCTGCGGGCTGCGACTTTCACCCACTCTGGCGGTCGCCCACCTGAGTGGGGGTTGGGGCGGTCCCCAGGGCTGAGCAGCGCATCGGGCTGCCATTTTCACCCACTCTGGCGGTCGGCCGCCTCAGTTGGGATGGAGGGGCCCACAGGGCTGAGCAGTGCGCCGGGCTGTCACTTTTACCCACTCTGGCGGTCGGCCGGCTGAGTGGGGTGTCCCCCAGGGCATTGCAGCGCAGCAGGCTGAAACTTTTACCCACTCTGGCCGTCGTCCACCTGAGTGTGTGGTGGGGACCCCCAGGGCTGAGCAGCGCGGCGGGCTGCCACTTTAACCCACTCTGGCGGTGGTCCGGCTGAGTGGGGGGGGGGGGGCCTCCAGGGCATAGCAGCGCGGCAGGCTGAAACTTTTACCCACTCTGGCCATCGTCCACCTGAGTGGGTGGTGGGGCCCCCAGGGCTGAGCAGTGCAGCGGGATGCCACTTTCACCCACTCTGGATGTCAGCCACCTGAGCAGGGGTAGGGGCGGTCCCCAGGGCTGAGCAGTGGGCCGGGCTGCCACTTTCACCCACTCTGGCGGTCGGCCACCTGAGTGGGTGTGGTGGCCACTAGGGCTGAGCAGCGCGGTGGACTGCTACTTTTACCCACACTTGCGGTTGGCCGCATGAGTGGAGTGGCGGGTCACAGGGCTGAGCAGCGCTGCAGGCTGCCACTTACACCCTCTCTGTCGGTTGGCCGCCTAAGTGGGGGTGGGAGGTGCCCCTAGGTCTGAGCTGCGCGATGGGCTACCCCTTTCACCCACTCTGGCGGTCGGCCACCTGAGTGGGGGGGGGGCCCCAGGGCAGAGCAGCACGGCAGGCTGCAACGTTTACCCTCTCTGGCGGCCGTCCAACTGAGTTGGGGGTTGGCCCCCAGGGCTGAGCACCACGGAGGGCTGCCAGTTTTACCCACTCTGGTGGTGGGCCGGCTGAGTGGCGGTGGGGCCCCCAGGGCTGAGCAGCTCGGCGGGCTG
Organism: Equus caballus; assembly: GCF_041296265.1. NCBI lineage: Eukaryota > Metazoa > Chordata > Mammalia > Perissodactyla > Equidae > Equus > Equus caballus. The sequence continues at coordinate 52,836,116 of NC_091685.1, forward strand.
CCACTTTCACCCACTCTGGCAGTTGGCCGCCTGTGCGGGTGTCGGGGGGCGCCCAGGGCTGAGCAGCGCGGTGGGCTGTCACTTTCACCTACTCTGGCGGTCGGCCGCCTGAGCGGGGTGGCGGAGGGGGCCCCAGCACTGAGCAGCGCGGAGGGCTGCCACTTTTACCCACTCTGGCGGTCGGCCACCTGAGTGGGGGTGGAGGGGGCCCCCAGGCCGGAGCAGCGCCAGGCTGCCACTTTTACCCACTCTGGCCATCGGCCGCCTGAGTGGGGTGGGTGGGCCCAGGGCTGATCAGCGAGGCGAGCTGCCACTTTTACCTACCCTGGCCATCGGTCATCTGAGTAGGGGGTTGGCCCCCCAGGGCTGATCACCACGGCTGGCTGCCACTTTCACCCACTCTGGCGGTCGGCTGCCTGAGTGGTGGTGGGGGGGCCCCCCAGGGCTGAGCAGCGCGGAGGGCTGCCACTTTCACCCACTCTGGCGGTCGGCAGCCTTAGTGGTGTTGGGGGTCCCCCCAGGGCTGAGCTGCGCGGTGGGCTGCCACTTTCACCCACTCTGGTGGTCGGCCACCTGAGCAGGGGTGGGGGCGGTCCCCAGGGCTGAGCAGCGCTGCGGGCTGTCACATTCACCCACTCTGGCGGTAGGCCAGCTTAGAGGGGGGTTGGCCCTCAGGGCTGAGCATCGCGGTGGGCTGCTACTTTTAACCACTCTGATGGTGGGCCGGCTGCGTGGCGGTGGGGCCCCTAGGGCTGAGCAGCGTGGCGGGCTGCCACTTTCACCCAATCTGGTGGTCGGCCGCCTGTGCGGGTGTGGGGGGGCGGCCCCTGGGCTCAGCAGTGCGGTGGGCTGCCACTTTCACAGACTCTGGCGCTTGGCCAGCTGAGTGGGGGTGGGGGCAGCCACCAGGGCTGAGCAGCGCGTAGGGCTGCCACTTTCACCCACTCTGGCGTTCGGCCGCCTGAGCGGGGGTGGTGCGGGTCCCCAGGGCTGAGCAACGCGGCGGGCTGCCACTTTTACCCACTCTGGCGGTCGGCTGGCTGAGTGGGGTGTTGGCCCCCAAGGCTGAGCAGCGCGGCAGGCTGCCACTTTTACCCACTCTGGCGGTTGGCCGGCTGAGTGGGGGTCGGGGGGGCCCCCAGGGCTGAGCAGCGTGGCGGCCTGCCACTTTTACCCACTCTGGCGGTGGGCCGTCTGAGTGGGAGTGGGGCCCCCAGGGCTGAGCAGCGTGGCCGGCTGCCACTTTCACCCACTCTGGCTTTGGGCCCCCTGAGTGGTGGTGGGTTGGGCCCCCAGGGCTGAGCAGCTCGGTGGGCTGCCACTTTCACCCATCTTGCGGTGGGCCGACTGAGTGGGGGCGGTGGGGCCCCCAGGGCTGAGCAGCGCGGCGGGCTGCTAGCTGCTACTCCATGTGAGCACGAGTGATTCCAGGAAAAATGACTACTGTACATCAAAGAGAGAAACCAAAAATAATAAAATGGCATAGATTAAAATTACATCATTCCAGAGATTAAATTTAAAACAGACTAGTAGTTAGTGATTAAATGATACATGCTCCACAAAAATGTGAACCATTTTAGCTAATGGCTTAAAACAAACAAAACAATGTTTAAACCATGTAGAAAATTTGAGAGAAATGAAAGGAATTTTTGTGGAAAATAGAGTTTTCAACATTCTTCACAGCAACCATCAACAAAAGGAAACACATCAATAGTGTTCCAGTCCAGAATACTTTTAAGGAATGTTTTAATACGCTAATTTTAAATTTTGTAACCTATTCAAAATAGACTATGGGGTAAATAACAGAATAGGACAAAAGCAAAATAATTTCCACAGCATATGGAAAAACTTCTGGCGATTATATGACAATTTAACATTTTCCCTGCTGTTTTTTGAAGGTGATAAAGAGAAAAAATAAAATGATGGATAAGGAAAAAGAAAGGATGTGAGAAAGCAGGTTATTTTTATTTGGTATTTGGGCATACAGTTTTTACTTCTAGTAGACAGATTTTGGATGCCTGTTTACTGTTTATTTAAAGCTCTTTCTGACACTACCCACAATTACAATGATTTAGGAATCCTTACACAGCTGCCGTCTCCTCAGATTTTGACGATAAAGACTGAAATAGATGATATTATTTATATCATAAAGGTGAAATTGAAATTGAGAAAAAAGAATCTATGAAGTTGTGAAACCTGATAAAAGAGACCAAACATTGGGACCAGTCCAGTGGCACAGCACTTAAGTTTGCATGTTCTGCTTTGGCAGCCCAGGGTTTGCTGGTTTGGATGCTAGGCACGGACCTATGCACTGCTTATCAAGCCATGCTATGGCAAGCGTCCCACATATAAAGTACAGGAAGGTGGGCGTGGATGTCAACTCAGGGCCCGTCTTCCTTAGCAAAAAGAGGAGGATTGGCAGCAGATGTTAGTTCAGGACTAATCTTCCTAAGAAAAAAGGCGAGAGTCAAACGTTGTACTTCATAATTTACTGTACTTGTAAATAAATTTGTCAGCATTTCAATCACACTCTGTGTACACATTAGAAGTACATAGATAAAGTTATAGTTTTTAAAAATTTGCATGATTTCAAGTACACCAGTATTATAAACAGATAAATAAAAGTTCAGATTGAATCTCTTTGAACACCCCTAACACTGATGATATCTTTTAATTTTTAATGAACTGTATAGGTAAAGGTGTCTAGAAAAAATATTTGTCATTCAAGTTTATTGTGTGTGTGTGAGGAAGATTGTCCTTGAACTAACATCTTTGCCTATGTTCCTCTATTTTATACATGGGATGCTGTCACGGAGATGAGCCGTTTGTAGTTCCATGCCTGGGATCTGAAACTGTGAACCCCAGGCCTCCAAAGCAGAATGCATGAACTTAACCACCATGCCACGGGGCCAGCCCCTGAAATTTTTATTAAATGTTAAAGAATAAATACTTAAACTATATTTAAATCCATATGAAAAGAGTAAATACCAATTTAACCAACTATTAGAATAATCATATTGTTAATCTTGTTTCTCAGGTGGCAAAATGGCATATATATTTAACTCAAAGATATTTCAACAAAAAAATTAATTAAAAGTCAGAGACGTCATATAAGGAAAGATGCTATAACTTCTCAAACAAACTTACATTTATTTACAAACCATTTCACATTATTACTCTTTCCAGATGGTTTATATGCTGTAAAAGATGTTTTAACTTTTCTCCAAGCACAATATTGGCATATAAAAATATAAATTCTATATCTGGAAGCAGATTTTTTGAAATAACTTCAAAACTGAAACTATTAAAAGAATATTTTATTTAATATATGAAAAAACAGAGCCAATGCATAGAGTCCTATGACTTCTTAAGAAATAAAGAATAATAAATGCCTTAATTTATTATTGTCATGTTTATTAGACTATCAGAATTCTCAAATATTTCATGTGGCCTTTATTTCTCCTTCTCTCTATAGAAAAAATCTCAATAATTATGTAATAAGAAAACAATTTTTCAGGATAAATTTTTATATAGAAAAAAGTCAAATCACATACAAATGTTTCTATTAGGGCAATAAAAGCAAGCCATTATAGAATGTTTGCCATGGATTGCCTTGGTGCTAAGCCAAATACATGTGTTGTCTTCACAAATACATGCTACATTTAGTTACTATTGCGGCTGACATTCAAATGCAGAAAAGTGAATATAAAGACTACATTCTTAGTCACGTGGGGTGTTATCCGCAGTTACTGATTTTTGCTTTTATTATTATTACCCAGGATCTAATGTGAGTTATTTCCCATTGTATTACATAGCTATTTAAATTAAAGAAAGATATAGAATGAATTAAACATTTAGTTTTGCCTTATTGTTCTGCAAGTAAAGTTCTTTATAATTATTATACTATGTGACACATCTGAAAATATCAGGTAGCTCAGAGCAAGTATGGTCTTGACCTTGGAATGGTATCAACTATGTCATAATGTAATCAGGAGAATCAGAAAACCTATATAGAAATAATACTAAAACATTTAGTACAGTGGAGTTCATTTTTCACAGTAGCAAAGATTAATGAAAACATATATGATGGAAATATTATATATGAGAAAATTAATTTGTTATTATAAATAGGAAAAACAAATTAGTTATAGATTCAATGTAATCAGAATCAAAATCCCAGAAAGTTATTTTGTGGACATCAACAAACTGAGTCTAAAATTTATACGGAGAGTCAAAAGACCGAGAATGGCCAACACAATACAGAAGGAAAAGAACAAAGTCGGAGGACCCACACTACCTGACTCCAAGACTTACTATAAACTACGGTAATCCAGACAGTGTGGTCTTGGTGAAAGAAAAGACAGACAGATTGGTGAAAGGAAATAGACAGCTGAGAAATAGGCCTCCAAAAACCTAATCAACTGATTTTTGACAAAGCAGCAGAGGCAGTACAATGGAGACAAGACAGTTTTTTCAACAAATATTGCTGGAACAACTGAACATCTGTGTGAAAAAAGTGAAATATAGACACAGGCCTTACACCTGTCAAAAAGTTAACTCAAGATGGGTCACAGACCTAAATGTAAGATGCAAAACTATAAGATTTCTGGAATATAACATAGGGAGAAAATCTAGATGCCTTTGGGTGTAGCAATAACTTTTTATGAAGAACACCAAAGGCACAATCCACAAAGGAAAGAATTGATAAGCTAGACTTCATCAAAACAAAACATATCTGGTCTTCAAAAGACACTAGCTGGAGAATAAAAAGAGAATCCTCAGACTAGGCAAAAGACATACCTGATAAAGGACTGTTATCCAAAATTTAGAAAAGAACTCTTAAAACTCAACACAAAGAAAACAAATCAATTAAAAAACCACCCAAAGGCTTTAAATGACACCTCACTAAAGAAGATACACAGATGGCAAATCAGCAGATGAAACGATGCTCCACATCATATGTCATCAGGGAAATGCAGGTTAAAACAACAATGAGATGTCACCACACACCTATTAGAATGGCCAAAACCCAGAACACTGACAACACCAAATGCTGGTGAATGTGCGGAGCAGCCGGAATCTCTCATTCACGGCTGGTGGGAATGCAAAATGCTACAGCCGCTTTGGAAGACAGTTTGGCAGTTTCTAACAAAACTAAACATGCCCTAAACCATATGAACCAGCAATATACTTCTTGATAGTTCCCCAAAGAAGTTGAAAACTTACCTCCACACAAAACCTGCACATAGATGTTTAGAGCGGCTTTATCCATGAGTGACAAAACTTGGAAGCAACTAAGATATCCTTCAGTAGGTCAATAGGTTAAAAAAACAAACAAAAACTATGGTACATCCATACATGGATTATTATTCAAATCTAAAAAGAAATGAGCTATCAAGTCATGTAAAGACATGGAGGAAATTTAACGGCATGTTACTCAGTGAAAGAAGTCAATCTGGAAAGGTCACATACCGTATGATTCCAACTGTATTATATCCTAGAAAGGGCAGAACTACAGAGACTATAAAAAGGTCAGTGGCTGCCAAGAGTTTGAGGGGCATGAGTGATGACTAGGTGGAACACAGGATCTTTTAGGGAAACAAAGCTACTCTATATGACATTATAATGGTAAGTACATGTCACTATAAATTTGTCCAAACCCATAGAATGTACAACACTGAGTAAACTCTAATGTAACCTATGGATTTGGGTGAAAATGATGTATCAATGTAGGTTCATTAATTGCAACAAATGTACCATTCTGGTGGGGTGTGTCGATAATGCGGGAAGCTATGCATATGTCGAGGCAGGGAGCATTTGGGAAATTTCTATACCTTCAACTCAGTTTTGCTGTGAACCTAAAACTTCTCTAAAAAAATAAAATCTTTTACAAAACAAAAATAAATGAGTCACATTTACAATCTATCCTCAGTTGCTGTACACGTGAAAGGACAAAATTCTTTATAACTCAACCTGTATATAAATTTATTATACATTTATTATAAATTTCTATACAACTGCCATGAAAAAGCACCAAAAAGAGCAGATCGTATAGTTATTATTTTTAGAAATTTAAGGTGCCTGATTTTGCCCTTAACATTGACATGGAATTTATATTGACATATATAGAAAACTATGAAAATGCTTCTGACAGCTAGAAATTATTAAGAGCTTGGGGTAAGTAGAAACAGCAAGTGGGACTTCAGATATTTCGTGGAAAAAATTTAGCTACTGAAATAAAACTATTTTTTAGAATATATTTCCTTTATTACTGTAATAAAATTAAATTCCATATAGACTTATATCATCCTTTCTATCGTTCTTCGCATTTATCACAGACAATAACGTAGGCAAAAGAATCCATGAAAGTGCCTGGCATGAAGTAGGTACTCAAAGATGCTTCTTCGTTTCCCACTCTCAAAGATCACTTTTTCCCAAATGCCTGATGACCAATGTCTTCTAAACTTTTGTATTATTTATTTTGTCTTTTTTTTGGTTGTTTCAGGTAGGAGGGCAATTCTGATCCCTGTTATTTCATCTAGGCTAGAAGTGGAAGTGGCCAGAGGAGGCTTGCTTTCTTGAGAAGGCTGAAATACCATGTCTTGTTTCATAGCTCATGCTACAAGTTTAAAACCCTTCACAACAATTCAAAGGTAATATATAAAATGGACAATTTGTACTCTGGCCTCTTAAGAATAGTTTGGAAGTATATAGGAACTGTACACATTCTGTGATGGTGCCCAAATTTTCTTTAAATTCTGAATAAAGCACCCCTATCGCTCCACCCCCAGCCCAATGAATATGAATTCTAAAGAGATCAGGGATTTTCCAGCAACAACTAACATTGGTCGCTTCTAAAAGAGGGAACTTAGAAAGTATTTTTCCTAAGTTGTGTCTTTCTGGGTCTTTTTGTTTCTTATCATCTATGCCAGGAAACATTGTTTGGTCTTTATCATTTCTATTATATTTTCATTCTTTAATTATTTTTATGAATTTCACAGTGAAGGAATTCATTATATCTATGCTTTTTGCTTCCCCTCTTCTGTTTTGGCCTTTGATCCTGTTTTCTGTCTCTATTACTCTCTTTGTTTTCCTATGGCTGACATTTGACACTGCCCATTTGCAGCTGATCACTAGTGTACACTCCTGTTTCTATGTAAATATATTCCTAATGCATTAAAAATGTAGGGGGTTCTAATGGGAACAATAATGTTACTTGTATTTTCAAAAGTTAACATGCTGTACTCTAGTGATATGTAATTTGTATTTCATATTTGAGGAGTTAAAAATAAGCCATTTTAGTTACACTATTTTATATTAAAAAAGAAAACTGAAATATGCAAAATGCCCAATTTTATACTACAAGAAATTAGAAAGATTTTTAGGAGAGGAATAGAATTATTGTGAATTGTAACTAATACACATCTTAAACACATAAATAACTAAAATAGTTAAAACTATTTTATAGATCAATTTATTGAGTTAACAATATATTTTTTAATTACCACTTCTTTTATGCCATTCATGTTATATGCACTATCTCCTTTGAGTAAAATGTTAAAAGCGACAAGAAGGCACTGGTTAAGGAAATTGAATAAATGTCATACTTGGGTCTAGTAAAGCAGTAGACAGCTATATATCAGAAACATGAACAAAGCTGTTTGCGCGGGGAAAACCATTTTTTTTTTATTTTTGGCAATTTAAAAAATATGCCCAGGAGGAAAAAAGTGAAAGACTGTTTCCTTAAGAGATTAAAATATTGTGAGCGCAAATTTACATTCACGTCCTATGTTAAAAAATACAGATTTATTCATGATTGGTACTTGCTAAGATGGTTTTTAAAGTAGTATAACATAAACAAATTTTAAAAGTTGAATACAATGGCTACCCCTCCAGTTTTCCTTGCCATGCTTAATACGTGTTGATTTTCCTCCTGATTTCTAAAATGGTTTAGTGCTATCGATTCCCCCTGCCGCTGGCTTAAACTTTTTACTTTTCTGATTTTTTAATCTCTGTCTCTTGTTCAGTCTCTTTGGGTTGTGGAATCTTGTTCTCTCTGCATTGTTTTTCTTTTTTGTGTCTGTCTCGAAGTGTCTGACAGGCTTGTGCATCGTGCATCGTGTTAAGCATATTGAGTGACTTAGTCTCTCAACACGTGGTCCCTCGGCCTGCATGTCAATCCACCTTTGTGTCACATTTATAGTCTATGTTGGTTGACCATCTGGATTCATGTCTCATATCCTTTATCCCTCTTTATCAGTTGGCTAAGAAAAATCTGTTTTCATTCTTTTGCCTATTTTCAAAATATTTTACATTATCCCTTTTTAAACTAAATATAAAAATGAGGTAAATATAAAACTAATCACAAGAAAGTATATATATATATACACACACATATGTATGTATGTATGTATGTATGCATATGTATGTATATATTTGTGTGTCCATATATAGTATGGTAACTTCTTTCAGTACAACACATTGGTTAGGTTGAGGGGATAGGTTTTTATTACTTCACTGATTTCGGAGTAGAGAGAAATAGATTTCCACAGGGAGGCTGGATCTCGGAATTAGGGACAGTGGTGGAGGCAGACAGCATAGGAAAACTTGACATCTTTTTCCTTGAGTAGAAAACATTAATGGGTGTAGTTTATAGCTGAATTATAAGACTAGTTAAATTGCCTTAATTCAATATGTAATCTTTGTTTAAAAAACTGTTAAAATAGCCATTTCTATAATGAAATTTATAAGCCCCACTATTACATTAAATTAGCATTCTTTCAAAAGTAACGGACACAGTGAAAACTGAAACAGCTTATTCACTTTGGCATAAATCATTGAAAGAATATATATGCTTTTAAATGCTTCCTTGTCAATGATGTAGAAACAAAAGATTATTCGAGTGAATAGACAAATTGCTTATGAAGGCCATAGAGAAATTATGCTAAAATCTCAGAAAAATTGCTACCTTTTGTAGAGCTTTAAAACTACTGAGGAGAGCTATCATGATGACATTCTCATACATATGAAATACTTCAAGAGTTAAAACACTGCTTCAATGAAAATCTGAATATTTTACTTTTATTAAGACAGCCATCAGAAAAAATACCACAAAATGCTACTTTGATTCATCTTTACCATTACCATTTTTTCTTCAAATTTTTCTGCACCTTACTGTGAACAGTGCATTTAATTATTCACATAATGGATGTAAGCACTTTGTGCTTTCGAAGAGTAGCTTAATGACCTTCTTTCTCTTTCTTAGTCAGTATGTGACCCATGAGGAATGGCCTCTTTATTTTTTTATGATTAGTTAAAGAGGTGAGTGAAAATCCGACACTGTTACTTTGTGTATGTTTCTATTTTGATTTAGTTATATCAATTTTTGTTTATATTATTTAAGACTGTTACTAAGTACAATTCAAATGAGAATTTTTACAACTTTTTTGATAAATCCTACTGTCATTATAACATAATTCTCTTTTTCTGTAGTATGATCCCTGCCTTAAAGTCTAATTTGCCTGATATTAACAAAACTATCATTTTTCTTTTTATTATTGCTTGTGATATATATTATTTTTCCAACCTTTTGTTTCAATTTCTGGGTTTTATTTTTGTCAGAATCCAATTTGACAATATTGCTTTTGTAACTTGAATATTTAGTTCATTTATATAAAATGTAATTACTTCTAGAAAATGTATTTGTATAATATTTGACACCATTGTTTAATATTCTGTTATCCAGATTTCTTGCCTCTTGGGGGTCCAACAAATATTTTTAATACATTTTTTCCTTAATAACATGTTAGTTACATATCATTTATTGTATTGGTTGTTTTAGGTATTATGTGGTGTTTCCTTGACTTTTTATACTATAAAACAATTAGTACTTTTACAGTGTCCTTGACTCTGCTAGAACCAGAGAGCACTTCAGCAGGTATATCATTTCTAGTTTTGAATTATTTCTGCTATTGGTTTTCATTTTCCATACATTTCACACATTATAAGACATTCCATTTATTTTTTGTACTACTGATAACGTATTTGTCCACGGATTTACCCTCTCCATTACACTTCATTACATTTTCCATTTCCATATTTCTGTTAACAGCCATGTGCCTTCTGCCAGAAATTTTCCCTTTAGTATGTATGTAGGAATATATATATATATGTATATAGTTATCTATGTAGATATTTATATTGAGGTCACATTGGTTTATAACAGTATACAAATTTGAGGTGTACATTATTATATTCTGATGCTTGTATCAACCGTATCACATTCACCACCAAAAGTCTAGTTGCCACCCATCATTATACACTTGTGCTCTTTTACCACTTTCACCCTCCCCTCACCCATTTCCCCTCTGGTAACCACCAATCTATTCTCTGTATCTGTGTTTATTTATCTTCCACATAAGAGTGAAATCCTATGTTATTTTTCTTTCTCCATCTGACTTATCTCACTTAGCATAATACTCTCAAGGTTCATCCATGTTGCAAATGGCAACAACATGACTGTATAGTATTCCACTATAAAATTATACCACATTTTCTTTATCCATTCATCTGTGGATGTAAACTTAAGTTGTTTCCAAGTCTTGGCCAATGGGAATAATGCTGCAATGAACATAGGGGTGTAAATATCTTTTCTAATTCGTGTTTTTGTTTTGTTTCGATAAAGACCTGGAAGTGGAGTAGCTTGGTCATATGATAGTTCTATTTTTGATTGCTGGAGGAATCTCCATACTATTTTCCATATTGGCTGCACAAATTTAAATTCCAAGGAGCAGTGTATGATCGTTCCTTTACTTCACATTCTCTGTAGCACTTGTTATTTCCTGTCTTTTCAATAGCAACCATTCTGATGGTCATGAGGTGATACCTCATTGTGGTTTGGATTTGCATTTCCCTAATAATTAGTGATGTTGAACATGTTTTCATGTGCCTGTTGGCCATCTGCATATCTTCTTTGGAAAAAATGTCTATTCGGATCTTCTGCCCATTTCTTGATTTAGTTGTTTGTTTCTTGTTGTTATTTAGTTGTATGAGTTCTTTCTATATTTTGGGTATTTACCCCATTTGGATACGTGGTTTTCAAATATCTTCTCCCAACTAGTAGGTTGCCTTTTCATTTTGTTGATAGTTTCCTTTGCTGGACAAAACCGTTTTAGTTTGATGCAGTCCCATTTGTTTCTATTTCTCTTTTTACCCCTGGCCTGAGGAGACATATTAAAAAATCTACTGCTAAGATCGATGTCAAAGAGCATATAGCCCATGTTCTCTTCTAGGCATTTTATGGTTTCAGGTCTTATATTCAAGTCTTTAATGCATTTTAAGTTAATTTTTGTGTAGGTGGCGAGATAATGGTCTACTTTTATTTTCTCTCATGTGGCTATCCAGTTTTCCCAAAACCATTTATTGAAGAGACTTTCCTTTCTCTGTTGGATGTTCTTGACTCCTTTGTCAAAAATTAGCTACTCATAAATGTGTGGATTTATTTCTAGGCTCTCTCTTCTGTTCCATTGATCTGTGTGTCTGTTTTTCTGCTGGTACCATGCTGATTACTACAGCTTTGTAGTATATTTTGAAATCAGGGAGTGTGGTAACTCCAGCTTTGTTCTTTCTCTCAGGATTCCTTTGGCTACTTGGGTTTTTTTGTTGCTCCATATAGATTCTGGAATCTTTGTTTCATTTCCATGAAAATTGTCATTGGGGTTTTGATAGGGATTGCTTTGAATCTGTAAATTGCTTTAGGTAATTTGGACATTTTCACTTAAGTTAATTCTTCCAATCCATGAGCACAGAATATCTTTTCCATTGTGTCTTCTTCACTTTCCTTCAACATTGTGATAGTTAAACTTATTCCTAGGTATTTTATTCTTTTTTTTAGTGATTATAAATGGGATTGTATTCTTGATTTCTCTTTCTGATTGTTTTTAGTGTAGAGAAACACAACTAATTTTTGTATGTTGGTTTTTTCACCCTGCAACTTTATTGCATTTATTAATTATTTCTAATAGTTTTTTGATGGATTCTTCAGGGTTTTATATATATATTCATGTCATCCAAAAATAGTGACAATTTTACTTCTTCCTTTCTAATTTGGATAGCTTTATTTCTTTTTCTTGCATAATTGCTCTGGCTAGGACTTCCAGTATAAGAGTGGTGAGAGTGGGCAACCTTGTCTTGTTTCTATTAGTAGAGGAATAACTTTCACTTTTTCACGGTTGAGTATGATGTTAGCTGTGAGTTTCTCCTATTAGGCCTCTATTATATGAAGCTATTTATCTTCTATACTGGTTTTATTCAGAGTTTTTGTCATATATGGATGCTGAATATTATCAAATGCTTTCTCTGATCTATTGAGATGATTATGTGATTTGTTTTCTTCACTTTCTTAATGTGGTGTATCACATTGATTGATTTATGGATGTTGAACCATCCTTGAATCCCTGGAATAAATCCCACTTGATTGTGGAGTATGATCCTTTTAATGTATCATCGTGTTCAGTTTGCTAATATTTTGTTGAGGAATTTTGCATCTAGGTTCATCAACGATACTGACCTGTAATTTTCCTTTTTGGTGTTGCTCTTGTCTGGATTTAGTATCAAGGTAATTGTGGCCTTGTAAAATGAGGTGGGAAGCGTCTTTTTCTCTGAATTTTTTGGAAGGGTTTGAGAAGATAGATATGCAATATTCTTTGAATATTTGGTGAAATTCACCAGGAAGCTCTCTCATCCTGGATTTTTGTTTTGGGGAGGTTTATTGTTTACTGTTTTAATCTCGTTACTAGTCATCACTCTATTGAAGATTCTCTATTTCTTCTTAAGCAGTTTTGGGAGGTTGTATGATTCTAAGAACATATCCATTTCTTCTAGTTTATTCAATTTGCTGGCGTATAGCTTTTCATAGTATTCTCTTATAATCCTTTGTAATTCTGTGATTTCCATGGTAATTTCTCCTTTCATTTCTTATTTTATTTGATTGAACTTTCTGTATTCTTTCTTAATGAGTCTAGCAAAGGGGTTTTCAATTTTGTTTACCTTTTCAAAGAATCAGTTCTTAGTTTAATTGCTTGTTTCTATTGTATTTTTGGACTCTATTTGATTTATTTCCACTCTAATTGTTATTATTTCCATCCTTCTGCTGAATTTGGGCTTCACTTTTGCTTCTTTCTCCAGTTCTTTTAAGTATAGTGTTCGATTATTTAGTTGAGATTTTTCTTGTTGGTTGAGGTAGGCCTTTATTGCTCTTACTACTACTTTTGTTGCATCCCATAAGTTTTGATATGTGTTGTTTTCATTTTCATTTGTCTCCAGCTATTTTTTGATGTTTCCTTTGATATATTCATTGATCCAATAGTTGTTCAGTAGCATCTTGTTTAGTCTACACATATTTTGACTTTTCAATTTTTTCTTGTAGTTGATTTCTAGTTTCATACCATTGTCATTGAAAAAGCTGCTTGATATAATAAATATCTTCTTAAATTTATTGAGATATATTTTGTTTCCCAACATATAGTCTATCTTTTGGATTGTTCCATGTCATGTTCACTTAAAAAGAATTTCTTTTGGACGGATTGTTCAATATATATAGGTGTAAAGTCAATCTGGTCTAGTGTTTCGTTTAAAGCAAATGTTTCCTTGTTGACTTTCTGTCTAGATGATCTATTCTGTGGTGTAAGTAAGGTATTAAAGTCCCCTACTATTATTGTGTTGCTATCAATTTCTCCATTTAGGTCTGTTAATTATTACTTCATACACTTTGATGTATCTATGTTAGGTGTATATATATATATTAACAAATGTTATATCTTCTTCATAGATTGTCCCCTTTATCATTATATAATGTCCATATTTGTTTTCGGTCATCTTTGTTGGCCTGAAGTCTATTTTCTTCCATATAACCACAGCCAAAACTGCTTTCTTTGGTTGTCCTTTTCTTGGAGCATCATTTTCCATCCCTTCACTTTGAGCCTTGTTTGTCTTTAGAGTTTAGATAGGTCTCCTGGAGGCAGCATATTGTTGGGTCTTGGTTTTCAATCCATCCACCCACTCTTTGTCTTTCACCTAATGAATTCAATCCATTTACATTTAGGGTGATTACTGATATAAGAGGACTTAATACTGCCACTTTATCTTTTGTTTTCTGGCTGGTCTATGTTACCACTGCTTCTTTTTCTCTGCGTTTCTGTTTGTTATTTCAGTTTAGTGGTTTTCTTTGATGTGTTTCTCAGTTTCCTCATTTTGATGTTTCATTACTCTCTGAATTTTTGTTTTGTGGTAGCCATGAGGTTTGTACAAAAGATCTGGTGGATGAGATAGTCATTTTTCTGCTGCTAGCATCTTGTCTCCATTAGCCTATACAGGTTCTGTCCTTTTCCTCTTCCTCTTCTATATTTTTGTTGTCAAAAGTTATCCTGTTTTGTATTGTGAGTTGATTATCAAATTGAATTCCTTAAAATCATTTTTAATACTTTCTTTCCATTTAAACTTTATGTTATAATTAACAGTTTATTAACCTATTCTGATGTACAGTACAATTTTCTAATTCTGCCTGTTTGTCAGTTTCCTTAAATCTTTGCATAACTTTGCCTTTTCATTTCAGGTGGGAGAGCTTTTTTCAAGATTTTTTTGTAAGGTAGGTCTAGTAGTGATGAACTCCCTTAGCTTTTGTTTGTTTGCAAAAGCCTTTATATCTCCTTTATATTTTTAAGATAACTTTGCTGGATAGAGTTTTATTGGCTGACAGTTTTTATTTTTCAGTATTTTGAATTTATCATTTCTCTCTCTCCGGGCCTGTAGAATTTCTGCTGAAAAATCCGCTGATAGGCTAATAGGAGTTCCTTTGTAAATTGATGTTTTCTTCTGTCTAGCTGCCATTAGTATTCTTTTTTGTCATTGACTTTTGGAAGTTTTAATATAATATGCCAAGGAGAAGGTCTTTTTGCATTGACATAATTAGATGTTCTATTAGCTTCATGTACATGTGTATCCAGTTCCTTCAGCAGGCTTTCAAAGTTCTCAGCTATTATTTCTTTAAATAGCTGTCCACTCCTTTCTCCCTCTCTTCTTCTTCTGGGTTACCCATTGTCTTTATGTTGTTTTTTCCTGATTGAGTGGGATATTTCCCATAGAATTTCTCCATTTCTTAAAAATCTTAGCTGTTTCTCCTCTTCCACCTCAATTATTTCGAGATTTCTATCTTCAAACTCATGAATTCTTTCTTTGATATGGTCTGCTCTATCTACAATGTTTTCTACTTTATTCTTCATCTCATTTATGGAGTTCCTCAGCTCCAGAATTTCTATATGGTTTTTTTTTAGAGTTTAAATTTCTTTGGCGAAGTACTCCTTCCATTCATTTATTTCATTTCAGAGCTCATTGAACATTTTGTCTGAGATTTCTTGTAGCTTGCTGAGTTTCTTCACAACAACTATTTTGAATTCTTTACCACTAAATTGCAGTCTTCCATGTCTTCAAGTTTGAGTTCTGGAGAATTGTAATTTTCTTTCTGTTCTGCCATGTTATTGTAGTTCTTCATGGTACTTGATTACTTGATCCTCTGCCAGTGCATTTGTGGTAGTAAACACCTGCCTTATTTGGATAAGGCTTTCGTTACTTTGAGTCTGAGCTACTTTTCATTGTATTTGAGAGTGTGCACTTTCTACTTTCCACTGCCTTTCCCAGAGATGTCAAGAGTGCACTCATTGTGCTGCTTGTGCCTCTGAAGTTGCTGGTGCCTTGCTCCTTATGATGTTGCTGCAGTCATGGATGTTGCCATCAGGGTCACCAAGTAGGCAAGTGCTTCTGCTGCTTCCTGGATCACCTGAGTCATGTGTGCTCCCACTGCATTGGGGGAAGGTGGAGGGTGGAGAGGGACTCAAAGTTGTGGGAACCTCTGACACATCCAGATTGGTTGAGTCTACAGGCACCACTCTATGGGTGGGGGTGCCAGATTTACAGACACCACTGCAGCTGGAAAGGACCAAGGTCATGAGCTCTGCTGTCAGTGTCTCTGTGGCTTCAGGTGCTGCTGGTATATGTGCCACCTGTGCTGCTGCTCCTGAGTTTTCTGTGAGTGCTGGAATCACTGCTATTGAGTGTGCTGGGTTCACAGGAGTTATCATCACTGCTAGGTGGTCTGGGGTCATGGTCGCCACAGCCACCACCACAAAGAGCATGGTACTTGGGTCCCAGGTGCTGCTGCTCTTCTTGGAGCCTCTGGTCTCAGGCATGGTAGTGGCTCCCGAGCCTCAGGTCATGGGTGCCACTGCCACTTCTGGATGTTGGGAAGGAGCTAAGTCATGAGTGCTGCCATAGTTCCTGAAGTCTCAGGTCAGAGGAGCACTACCACTGCTGCCAAGGGTACCAGGGTCTTGGATGCAACCCTTGCTTCTGGGAGGGCCAGCGTCAGAGACACTGCCTCTAGGGAAGGTGGGGAGAGCTGGGTCTCAGGCACTGCTATGGTTCCTTTGGCCTCTGGGGGCATGGGCTGCCTTGGTTCCTGGGGCTTCAGTGGGCATCACCACAGTTCCTGGAGCCTCCAGTCTCAGGAGCTGCTGCCATTGCTCCCCTGGTCCCACAGCCCCCAGGAGATCCAGCTCACCCACCTTCAGATGCATACATACGTGGGTCTCTTAGGTGTTCTGGTACGCTATGCAGAGAATCCTTTGTTGGTCTATGGATGTCCTACCGGTTGTAATTTAGAGAGGAGAGACAAAGGTAGCAACTCACTTAGCCATGATGCTGACGTCACTTTTTCAGTATTTTATTTCAGACCAGGCTGACTCATCATACATTTTGTAGCATAATTTTTTCTATTAGAGAATGATTTCTTGGCAGCAAATTTCCCTAGACTATAAAATATCATTCTATTTTCTTTTGGCTTCCCTTTTTTTCTTTCTGCGTGGAAGTCAGGTGAATATTCCTAATTGCTTTCTTGAAGGTAGCATGTTCACTTCACCCTGGCAGATTTTCTTTTTAACTGTAAGTTGCAGTATTTTGTTACAATAAGCCTATCTGTGGTTTCCTTTGTGCTTTTACTATAGTGTTTCATCAAACTTCTTGAATGAAAGTTATCTTTCAACAATTTTGGAAAATTCATGGGGCTTTTTTTTCAATATTTTTTCGAACTCAGTCTCTCCACTGCTTCCTTCTGGGATTATTATTACATGTTTATTAGAATATTTGTGTCTGTTACACATGTGTCATAAACTCTTTTACCCCATTTTTTTCTCTCTTTGATTCAGTTTAGATGTTTTCTATTGACCTGTGTTTTAGTTTACCAGTATTGTTCTCTGCTATGTCTACACTGTTTTACAAACCTTGCCAGTAGTTTTTAATTACATATATTTCATTTTTAATCTTAGCAGAGTCCATTTCATAATTTTTTTACATTTGAAAATTTTGTAGAAATTCTCTCTTTCACCTGTGTTGTCTACTTTTCCATCTTTCTTTCATTACTCTTTTCCTAACTTTAATTTTCTTTCTTGTTTTCTTTTAAAGAGACTGTTTTATTTTAAATTTGCTTTGAATGATAAAATATAACAATATAGAAGATGAGAAATTTTTAACGAGGCCACACAAGAGAAAGAAAAAACAAAGTATTGACTCATTCATTACAGTATCAAACAGAACAGTTCCACTACTCTAAAACATTCCCTCGGTTTCACCTATTCAACCCTTCACCACTCTGTACCACTAGCCATCACTGATCTATTAATCCTTTCTATTGTTTTGCCTTTTCCAGAATGCCATATAAATATGGCAGCCTTTTCAAAATGGTCTCTTTCAGTTAGCAACATGCAACTAAAATTAATCCATGTCTTTGCAGAGCTTGATAGCTCATTTTTTTAAATCTCCAAATAGAATCCTGTTGTAGGCATGTACCAAAGTATGTTTTTCCACTCAACTATTGAAGGACACCTTGACTTCTCCCAGGACTTGGCATTTATGAACAAAGCTTCTAAACATTTGTGTTCTGGATTTTATAGGAACATAAATTTTTAACTCAGTCGAGTAAATACCTAAGATTTTTACTTATTTGCCATTTTCAATAATTTTAGAGGTTGCATTTTTCCATACGTCCATTGTATGATAATTTGAATATATTATATAATATATTATTTGACTGTGATAAATCACTAAAAGTATTACTTTGTCCATGTAACTTCTTAGTTCTGAAAAACGGTTTCTAAGATTTAAACTGGTAAAATCCTGACTCTAGGTTATATGTGCCTATAAGCACTCTGGTGTGATTTTCATATTTTGTATTGGATGTTATTTGTTTGTCACTTGTTACATCTATGTTAATTATGAAAATATATGTGGTAATAGATATGCTTATTAGCTGTAATAAAATTTTGCTTTTCTATTGAGTTTGGCTGCTAAATATTATAACACCACAAACTCTACAATATAGTGTTAATTTATAATTCTTGGGAATTTAATACTTATATAGTGTTAACTTTAATAAAACACTGAGACATTTCTCTATATTTGTGCTAAATTGATAGTAAATAGTGAAACAAATGCAGTGAAAAAGAACTGATACTTAATAGATTCCCATGGTTTATTACCATTTAAATTATTTGAATGTGATTTGTCTCTTTTCTACAACATATGTTATTCTTATGCAATAGTTTATGCTACTTTTCATAGTCATTTTGTTGTACCACAATTTGAGAATTCCCCATCTGCTTTTCTGCCCAGTTGAAAATGTGTTATGTGTATATCAACTTTGGAAGTCTTAAGGAAGTCTCCTTGCGTGTAGGACTTACATTTATCCTTTATGTCCTGTTTCTTCCATCTGCACACAACTTTCAGAACATTAGCTAATCAATACCCACAACTCGCCTCTAGATAATGTCTTTATTGCTCGAGATGAGAAAGCTTAAGGAGAGTTAAGTAACTTGTACAAGGTCAGTGTGAATTGGTGTCAGAGCGAGGCTTCGCATACAGATTGACTATCCCCATAGCTATGTCCACATTCTCCGGGCATAGCAGCTCCAGACAGGCTGGTGACAGAGAATCTCCTTTAATTGTGGATCTTCATTACAATGTTTAAACGTGGCTGTCGACTTATTTCCAATTGCACATTTCTACATATTGCTCACCAACATTATTCTCAGGGCAGATTCTCTGGGGAGAAAATAAAGCCAAATATATATATAAACTGATTTTTCAGATTCATATTTCATGAACCATATATTGTTTTTGGTTTAATGTTTCTTCTTATGTTCACTCTATTCCAAAAG
The DNA here is from genome assembly GCF_041296265.1 of Equus caballus. NCBI lineage: Eukaryota > Metazoa > Chordata > Mammalia > Perissodactyla > Equidae > Equus > Equus caballus. The sequence continues at coordinate 52,855,378 of NC_091685.1, forward strand.
TCAACTTATTACCATGTTTGCCACTGTGTTATTTATTGAAAGCAACTTTAGTATTAGAACTTGTTTTTCAAATATAAAAATAATCTTAGTTATATGTCTTAATTCAATTGATTGCTTTAAATGACTCCAAGTTATTAATTTATCTGAATAGCTTCATAAGTTTATTGAATATACCTATATAATTTTTCCAATATTTCAGAAAAGCTGCAGTTCTTTGTTTTCAATAAATTGGATATTTACCAACAAATTTATTATTTCATACCAAATGGTCAATTTTCATTTCATGAGATATTTTCTATTTCAATATACCTACTATTCCTTTATTTTTCTGAAAACAAGAGATACCGTTTTCAGCATTGTGTCTCAGTAGCCCTGTTTATTTCTATGCCTAACACATCACATTTTCCCTTCCGTCTTGTGTACTCTCTCCCCTCCACCCTTTTCTCCTGACTGTGATTTAGAGCTCCAGTCTAATCAGCGAGTATCTGAGCTACCTGGTGTCACTTCCATTGTTATTTTGTCCTGGGGTTTTATGACTAAGTTGGCCAGGTTTCTGAAGCAGTCAACACTAGTACTGTCTGCAAGTATTTAGCACAACTGGTATCAGGGACACTTGGTAAAGCTGTGCTACACTCCTGACTGATCTGTCCTTAATTTTTATTTCCTTCAGCTTGAGTCTCCTACCTTGTTTCCCGGAATAATATTTAAATCATTCCTCTATTTTATGTGTTTTATTTATTTTTAGCATAATTATATACCCCCTCCAGTTTTTTTCTTTTTGTTATTAATATTCCTTTCTCCTACCCCTGCTAAAGAGAGTGTGTATATGACATTGCTTACCCCGTTAGTGGACATTGTAGTTATTTTCTACTTATTGACTGAGTTCAGTGTACTCACCTGATGTTAACCTCTGTGAGGTAATTCAGATCATTCTCTTTATATTGTCTACTTACTCACTCATAAGCCATGTGTTCCAAATATATGAGGGAAACATTTTCCCATTTTACATCAATTGCATTTGTTTCATTTGCTTCATTCAGCATATATGCGAGCTTCAAGTTAAACTTTCCTACTAATATTGAAAGGTATATTACGAAAGCATAAATTTATATAGGTCAGTCTTTCATTCTGAAAACTGCATGACCACAATAGGAATGTTGTGATGATCACCTTGTCATACATTAGCCATTACTTTAGGAAAGGTAGCTATTACTTGTTCATTACTTTTCAAAGAAAACTTTCATATGTAACATAATATGAAATATAATGAAACTTAAATATAGTATATGCAAAGTAGCTGATAAAGGACAAGTAGTCACAAAATGTTATTACTTTTCCTTTCCATTTTCCTCACCCAATTGTTCTCTCTGTGTGTACTCTTGTTTTGTGCTGATGATCAGCAGAGTTTTGAATGAGAGCCATGGTCAGAGATAAGTTAACAACCATCCATTGGTTCTCAGATAAAAGTCTTCCATGAGTAAGCAGTTGAATTTAGAGTTTCATATCTTTGGGGCACACATAAGATATCACCCTCTCCCATTTTTGCCTTCCCTGATGTTTACTCACTCTTCCTAACCTTACCTTTGAAAAACTTTCATCAGATTCCATAGCTTCTCGGACTCAAATATAAGAACTGTTTTTAATACATGAACAGCTTCGGTTATTGAGAGAGAAAAATATGTCAAGTTCTAGTCTAATGTAGAACTTGGACTCTGGCTGCTTTTAAAAGCTCCTCCCATCCCAAATTAATCCTTAATCTGTCTTCAGGCACCGGAGGTAAAATAATGAGGAATAGTCTATTCTTTAAATCAATTTTCATTTCTTTCTCCTTTCTGGTTCCCCAAGGTTGAGGCAAAACTCAGGTGAGTGATTTAAAGGGAAGATTTATGTAGCAAGTCATATTTGAAGTTATCTCCGGTGTGCTAGGGTCCTCTTTATGGCAGTTATCCAAATATAACTCTAGGAATAGATTATTTGAAGGCCCAAATGGAAAATGGCAAATGATGCATTTCACATTTCCATCACATAGCCTTGTTCTCTCAAGATGTACCATTAGCCCCAAGGGTACCCTCCTCACCCGCTTATGGGTGATGATCCCACATCCTCTTAAATGGGATGGCTTCAGGATACTTCATGTGTGATAAATACCAGTTTCCACTTGACTCAAAGAAGATACACACATCCTTAGACATACCAATGACAGACGTGGGCCCTGTCTCTGCTTCAATATTCTCTACTTTTTTGTGGCATTGCAGGCTATCCAAGCCAGCATCCTGCCCTCTGAAATTTTCAGGGAAAAGAAAATGTCACTTATTCCCAAAACTCCAGGGGAAATTTGTTAAGGTCTCCCAAGATTCCTTTATTATGAATCACTTTTTATTTCTGTACTGAGCAAACATCTGTTCAGGGAGTAAGAAAACAGCCTTCCTTTCCTGCAGAAACATTCAGTCGCTCTGAGTGGTTCTCATGGAAATCCACCTCATCTTGGCATTATCCATCTATGTTTACTGTACAATGTGACTTCACAAAATGTTCTTACTTAAATACACTTTCTTAAAATATCTAGTCTTTTTACAGAAGGTGGTTAGTGCAACTGTTTTGTGGTAGAGTTTAAGGGATAAGTACTATATTTTTATAAAGAACTGGAAGAGCTATCAGGAACTTCAGTGTTACTCTCATTAGAATTTATGACCTGTTTTCAGCTTTAGAGATTTAGGGGAAAAAATATGAAGATCACAGGTAAAATTATGTTGAACAGTCTCTTGTGTATATTTATATCAGTAGTTCACTTTGCCGGTATCAATGTATACTAATAATGACTTAGTATAAAAATAATGCTTATTTAAACTCCAAAACAACAGACATAATTTTTTAAACTTAATTTATTATATCTAAAACCTTATTAGCTTAACTGCACAGCATATTTATTTCAAAAGTTAAAAAGCAAGATTTCTAAATGCTAGAGTTGAGCAAAATAGCAGTTGAAAGTCATTATTGTAAACTTAGGCACATATGAGAAACAAACATATAGGCAAAAATACTCCTGTCTCAATAGAAAATAATTATTTAGTGGTAGCTCCTGCAAAAATAAAATAATCTGTAAATGTTGCCTGATATTATACATAATAAATCTTGTGCCGAAAAGTCTCCAAAATCCAAGAAATTGTACATTATTGAAATGGGCTTAATGTAACAATAGAAAGAAAGATTTAAATTTTAGCATTCAAAAGCCCAAGCCTATTGAAAAAACTTATTAGTAAACATCTGACACTTCCTACAGAGAAACGATTTATTTCCCACAGAGAAAACAACATGTGAACAGAAACCTCATAAGGATACAATCTGGCTCTAAAGGGCAGATGTGATCAATGATTCAATATCTGCAATCAAATAATAAGGGAGCAATTGTAAATATTTAGTTATGAAATTGTAATTTATATCATAATGTTTCATGTCTGGAAAAGAGAAAAATTCTGCAACGTAAATTCTATTTCTCCATTTTCATACAAAGAGTATGTTTTGGAAATTAAGAGAGTAATTGCCAACAAACAAAAATAAATTTAGATATTATTCACTGTGGGAGATATTTTCATTAAAAGGAAACTCTGCTTCTAAATTCCAAGCATCTTGATGGACAAACTATTTATCTAACAAAGTCCACATGGAAATAAGTAGGTAAAGTCCAAAGATTGAAGGGATAAATAGAATATTTTAACTTTATCTTTCCGGAAATAAGGCTATTAATATAAGTCATTGATAATGATGGATGATATAGTTCCTACTGTTTCTTTACACTTATTCTTGTCTCAATTTATATTGTATAATTAGATAAAATAATTCAAAATTATAACCTCACCTTTCTCAAATACAACAGTGAATTAAAATGCAAGATCGTTGCCTTGGCTTTATAATAGAGCTCAAGGTCTTGTCAACTGCCTGTTGGGGGTAATTTTATCTTCATTTCACACAGATATCTCCATCTCAACATGGATTGTAATGAATTTTTTTATCTTTGACCTTGGACTTTCCCCCTCTTATATTTGCCATGTAAGTGAACCATACAACTATATATCAATCCATTGAAAGTGTCTTAACATTGTATTCTAGTCCTTAGCACAGAGCCAGTGAATGATATTACTAGTATTTATCAACATTTAGACTTCTTTGTCCCTTTCCAGTTATTTTAGTGTGAAATTAGTGTGATGATCGCTTTCTTTGGCCAATGAAAGGCAAATGGAAATGATAAGTATCACTTCCAGTCTGAAAATTTTTATTTCTCTTTGTAATTCTCCATGTGCTTTTTCTCTGTCATGACAACTGTGGACAGTAATTTTGAGATAGAGAATATTGACCTACCACATCGACAATGGCATCATGAAGAGGACATTTTACTGAGAAATGAAAGAGAATTCCATTAAGCTATTAAAATTTGGGAACGTTTGTTAAGGCATCATAATCCTGACTATCCTTAGAGATACTATATCTATAGTAAGAGATAATCATTCATGTTATAAACCAATGTTACCTCAATAAAAAATAATTAAATAATAAAAGAGGTATTCATTAAATCATTTTGAGTTAAAAGTAATTTTGAAATCCTAATCTCTTTCCCTCCTCCATCAAATAAGCTTTTAATAATTGTTGACTTAATCATTCAATTATCTTTGAGATGCTTTTCTCCACATTTCATTAGCATTCTTTTATTTTCACTGCCAACATCTTGAAATCTTACTTAATGTTTTGCATTTCCCTGATTTATCCTCCTTAATATCACATGTGACCTTTTAAAAACAGGAACCTAGGATCATTCCATGTCTGATACCCTTCCCCCAACAAAGAGGTTGGGGAGATTGTTATGGTTCGCCAGATGAGTGAACCATAGGTTTAACAGAATGCAATGAGTACCTATGTTCTAGGGCTACCATTGTTCTATAACCAGAAGCATCCAGAGAAGTCCAAAATAGAGTGAATCTGGGTAGTAGAGTGAAATGAAGTTGATAAGCAAGGGGTGAGAGTCAAAATATGTTCTCAATCTGAGAAGGTGACTAGGAAGCAGATAACTAAAGTACCGAAGATATAAGGAGATGAGAGCATAGGCCCATGAGTTCACTGGCCATGAAAAACTGTAGATTAGGTAAAACTTAGATAGCAACAACTGGGGTAGAAATTGTTGCCCAAGCTTTTGTGATCTTTGCATGGAAAAATTAATCTGTAAAGCTTTCACATTAAAAAAAAAAAAAGAAAACAGAACAAACATTCAGGCTGTCTGTCAGATTTTCACTTCTTTGTGGGGCACTGTGTCCCTGGTTGGCTAGATTTATTCTAAAAATATTTATTGAGAACTTATTATGTGCCCAGCAGTGTTCAAGGCCATTGGGGTACATCCGTGATCACGCTGGACAAATCACACTTGCCCATGTGAGGCTATTTGTATAATAGGGGAAAACAGGAAATAAATACAGCAAATAAGACAACTTTGTATTATGACGGAATTTGATAATTTCTACGGAAAACAAGTGGAACAGGAGTGCTTGTGGGGTAGTAGACAATTTGTTCCATTTTCACAAGGTAGGATGGATAATCACATTGAGGAGGTTTGAAGATGACTGAGATAGTCATTCAGGTGTAGAAGAGTGTTCCAGGTAAAGGAATAGCCAGAAAACAGGCATAAGCATACCCAGTGTGTGGGAGGAATAGTTTGGAGCCACTGTGGCTGAATGGAGAATGTATAAGTAAAAGTATCAGGAAATCACGTCACTAAGATAAATAGAGATGAGATCACGTACGGCATCATAGTCTATTATGTCATAGTCTGTTATAATGACTTTGGTTTTTATTCTCAGTGAAAGAGGAAATTTTTTCAGGGTTTCAAGAAGAGAAGTGCCACAATTTGGCTTATTGTTTTACAAAATAATGCTGCCTACTCTGTGGAGAATAGATTTTGTAGGGATAATGATAGAAGTAAAGAGAACTGTTAAGAGGCTGTTTCAGGCAGCTAGGCGAGTGGTAGTGGTGATCTGTAACAGTGGAGATGGTGGGAGGATGTTATATTATGTATATAGTTATAAGTCAGTCCTAACAGAATTTGTTTTGGATTAGATGTGGAGTGTGAGAGAAAGAGAAAAGTCAAGATTGATCCAAAGTTTCTTTGCCTAAGTAACTACGGATGAAGATACTATCAACCATGTTAGGAAAAAGTCTGGGGTTCAAATTTGAACATCTTAGATTTTATATTCAAGTGGAATAGTTGAGTAGGTATTTGGATATGTGAGTCAGGAATTCAGGAAGCATTCTGGAGCATTTCTTCAAGAAAGAGAATTCTCTTCGGTGACCTTCCATATGCTTATCATTTAAATAAGGTTCTTCATTAATAGTGCAAGTCAGTGTCCTATTCAAATATTAAATGTCTTTGATAATTTATTCTGGACAAAATAATGCAAATTAACTTTATAATATAAAACTATGTCATAAAAACTTCTCTTTACAGGTTTTTTAAACTAAGACTCAGAACAAATTGATATAAAAATTGTATGTCTATCTATTGAGAATCTCTGTCCTGGAACATGAATTTCATTACTTTTTTCCTTCATAAGCTTTTTCCACCAGACAGTAACATAATTTCTCAGTTACTCTATAATTTCAAATTAAGCATAGCTCTAATTCTTGATTTTTACCACTACATGAAATATTTTTTCCACTAAAGATTTCATGTATTGCTGTTCCTTTGTGATTTAGCTGTCATTCTTTAATTCACAAATGCTTGCATGTTTGTGCTCGGTGATCAAAGATGTTTACAGAGCCATTTATCATTTAATTCTGTCATGAGTAGCATCATTGATTGTTTCTTGAAGCAGAACAGTTTTAAGAAAGGTCTGCACACTTTTCAAAATAAATAAATCAAACTTCTCAACATATATGAGCCTCACATAAAGTCACAGAAGGCAAGTTGAACTCAGTGATTGTTGCCATCAAGCATTATAAAATTAGTATATTCTTACTTAAGATCTATTTTTCTTTCATTATGATTCTTTACTTTTCTTTGTGTTTAACACTAAGTTTCTAGTAACTCCATTAACATAACTATTATGTCCGTATTTGAATAAATGTACTGGGGATTTCTGTGACTGAAATTCGTATATTTCTGTATTTATCTAGATCAAGCTAATGAATTAAATACTCACTTTCATTGTGTTCCTACTTTACATATGGCTCAAAAGCATATATGCAAAAATGTATGCAAATATGTCAGGCTTAAAGTTTACATTGGAGATTAAAATCCATGATTGCATAAGTTGCATTTAGTTCAAATTGACTTTCACTTACAAATCCTAATATGGCAAATTTCAACACCATGAGGTGGCAAGACCAAGATGGCAGAATGTCCTCAGTCCTCAGCAGAGTGTTTATACCTAACAGTCACTCAATGGAAGTGCATTCAGTAACTGAATACACGAAAAACAAATTAGAAAACGTAACATTGGGGCTAATTAGAAATTGCAGTAACTCTTATCTGTAGTTGACTTTCTAAAGTTTATATGTTCTCTTATACTTGTTATTAACAGAAAATATTGCTTTTAAAAAATGAGGCAACTTAATATATTAAAGCCTTTCTGATAATTTTCTTGATTGACCAGTTTACTGAAGAGTATCTTATAGATGGCAGAATATCACCCAGATGAATGCTTTATTAGTTGTTTGGCAAAGAGAGAAGAGTAATACATAATATTAGTATCATATGAAGCCATATGAAACACATCTAAAATCTAGTTAATTTTGAAACGAGTCAGACAACCTCACATACTGTTTCTTCTCATGCTAGGTAGATACCTTAAAACTGTGCATTTAGCCAGTCGGGGAAGACATAATGACATAATTTAGTGTGATTCTCTAAACAAAGACTATTTCGTGTTTTTTTGTTTTTTGGGTTTTTTTTGAGGAAGATTAGCCCTGAGTTAACTACTGCCAAGCTTCCTCTTTTCGCTGAGGAAGACTGTCTCTGAGCTAACATCCATGCCCATCTTCCTCCATTTTATATGTGGGACGCCTAGCACAGCATGGCTTTTGCCAAGCGGTGCCATGCCTGCACCTGGGAATCCCAACCGGCAAACCCTGGGCCACCGAGAAGCGGAACGTGCAAACTTAACCGCTGCGCCATCGGACTGGCCCCACAAGGACTATTTCAAACTAAATAAGACGAGCAATTTTACATATTCACACTTTTAATGAAAACATCCACATTTTTCTTTATCTTTTTGTAATCAAACAACAGTACTTTAATATATTAGTTTCTGTTTAAAAATGGATTTTTCAAAGAACATAGAATGGTCAGTTCATCCCATTGGGATGATTAAGAAAAACTAAAACATATATAAATCTTAGATTGTACTTGGTACTTACCAATTCTTAGATAAAATTAGTGCTCATAAATACTGTAAGCCATAGCTATTTTTTACTTTTTAAATTTCAGTGCCTATTATTCTCATTGCTTTTATTTTAAGTACATACAGGACATCTGTGAGAATAATGGAGTATTTTTACCCTTACAGCGAGAGATTATCTGTCTCTTCAGACTTGAACAGGAACTATCATTTTGGCGAGTCCTACAGTCAGCACCATTGTGTTTGGTTGTTTTCATGCAATTTAAAGTTTCTATGTAAAGCTGTCTGTTCATTTTGTACTAAAAAAATAAAAAACTCTTTCGAGGTTTTCTCTCACACTGAGATATGCATGTCAATGAGCCCAGAGAAAATAATACTTAATCTTTACTATATAACATATTTTCTGGAAGGATTACTATTTGCCAGTTTATAAACCACAGATGGAACGTAGCTGATATATTCGAAAGAGCAGTTATTATTGATCAATGCTCTTTAATCTCTCTCAGAAAGTTAACAGTAACGCTATTGGAAGAGATTACTTTGACTGTAATTGGGTTGTTGTCCATGGTGGAAACTACATAGTGAAAACTGCTTTTTATTACAGTCATATCTCCTACATTTAAAATAATAAATTGGATTCTTTTGTGGAACTAGATGAAAGACAAATACGTGTTTACTTTTTTTCAAAAAGGAAACTATTTTAACTGAGGTTGTGGAGTCTGGCAATTCCTTCAGGTGAGTGTATGGGCTTATTTAAAACCTTTGAGAAACAAAACAAGAATAACTAAGCTTAAGAGGCAAATATCTTCTTTGAGTCACCTTCAAGTGTGATTAGAGCTGCTTATTACTTAAGATGGGGAACGAGTTAAACCTGAGCGTTCCTGCTTTCTTGTTCTTCTAGTATCATTTCGATCTCAGAAGGTAAATTTGAGAGAAATGACCGTCCATGGGTTACGAGAAAGACTATTTGATAGCTTAGTGTTTCTTATGCCTGAATACAAAATTTTGAACTGATTCCCACTACTCACTGATTTGGAATTCTAACAAATATAAATAGCTATGTATCTCAATGCAAGCAAGTGGTTTTCATTTCAAAGACTTCTAAATACGTTCCTAATGGAAACTTCTGGCTTTTTGTTATTTGAGTGGTTATGTTCATCCCCTAAATTCAATTTCACCTGACATAATTTGACTTCATATAAACACAATACCACACTTATGCTGCCAGATCTTACACTTTGTTTCTTAAACTATGCTCTGTGAATGATAATTTAGTTATATAAACATGAAATCCACTCCTCTAAATTTCTTGAACATTCAGTCTTTTCATAAACAAGAAAGTAAAATTATTACTGTCACATTCAATTTGGAGTTAACTGTTTTGACAAATACTGGCCAACTTCACTGCTGAAAAATAGTCTAGAACCTCTCTATATTAAAACAATAATTTCAACTACTCTCAGAAAAACCTAAAATCAAGCGAAAATATCACCAGGAATAACAATGCACCAGCAAAAGGAGACCCGATTAACTTCCGTCAGAAGATAGTGTCATTGCTCAGCAAATTAACACTATTTACAAAAGAATTTTAGGATAATACAATTATAAACCAGTGAGTGCTTTCACCACCATCATGCTCATCAGAAAATCAAAGCTTTCTTAATGAGTTTATTCGCAGTATTTTATAAGACTCCCTTATCCCACTCCATACCTCAAAAACATAAGCTAAGGCTGGTATAGGAAATAGCTGAAGCAAGAACTGGGAGGAGCCAGGGAGATTGGGGCTGTCCTAATAGCAGATACTTTCAATTCCTGAAATATTTACTTTTTATATTTTCTTCTAGCTTTATAGGGTTTTTCTGGGCGAGTAGGAATGCCCAGTATCAGTTACTGTACTATTCTCAGAACTGAAAGTCCTTAATGTAACTATAATTTTAACTAGTTTATTGTCTTTCCTCTGCTTCTCCCCACCCCCACACTTTTCTTATATAATTTAAGTTTCAGTTTACTACAGTATATCAAATGACTTATTAATAAAATAAATGTAAATGTTATAATTTTTAACTGTTTCATATATTAACACAGTTATGCCTCGCTTAATGGTGGGGATATGCTCTGTGAAATGTGTCATTTGGCAGTTTCACCATTGTGTGAACATCGTAGAATGTAATTACACAAACCTAGATGGTAGAGCCTACTGCACAACTGGGCTAGCTGGTACTAATCTCAGGGGACCACCATTGTTTTGTGATCTGTTGTTCACTAAAATGCGGCTATGTAGCTCATGGCTGTATTTATCACCAATCCCACTTGAGCGCTAATTTGGTACTTTTAGAATTCAACGATGCAATTCATATTTCCTCAGAACTTTGAAGTCTATCAGCATCGTAGGTTGAAGATACACACTCATAGGCTAGTACACTCATTTTTCCCTGCAGATTGTGTGTGTGTAGGTGTGTATATTTGTCTGAGAGTGTGTCTCATTTTTATTCACCCTTCTCTATCTGGTATCTTTTTGGATTTATCTATGCACTTGGTGTCCTTAATTTCTAGTCTGTTGTGTCTATGTGGGGATTTTTCACTCTAAATGCTATGCCTTCTTTGGAAGCCCATTGCAATCTGAAGACCACTGCATTTACTCCACATAGGAGAGAATCTGTCATATTGTTTCTTTAATTTTTTTCTCCAAACTTCTTCTGAAACTCCTACTGGTTGTATAGTTTCCAAATATAGACCAAACTTTATTCCAAACTTTCCCCTTACTTTTCATTTATTAATTCTTTTGCAATTACATCTGGAAGAATTACTTGACTCTGTATTCAAAGTTATTAATACGAAATTAGTTGACATTTAATCTATTTTGTTTTACACTATGCATTTAAATTTCAAATTCAAAAATCATATTTGTATTTCCAATATCTGTAGTACTCTCAAACCATAAACTCACAGTCTTTCTCATCAGAGTTCTCCGTACTGTTTATCACTCTGAAAAACTCCCCTAAGTCTCCTCCCCTCCTCCTTCTTATAATCATCGAATTTGTGTTTGGAGTACCCATAAATTCCCCCTTCCTTTAAAATAATGTTCTCTTACATGCATTTTAAGCTACTGTATCTTTGGGCTTTGTTTCTCTGTATGTATATATGTATGTGTATGTATATATAGATACACATACACACACAGACATTTTGACTATCTGTCATTCAATAAGTCTGCAAAATTTCTGTTCTGTAATGGAGCTTGGATTTTCCTCATACTGTTATTTGTTGGTGATTTTTATATTTTTTTCTATTTTACCTACCCAATCTATCATCTTGATCTATATTCCTTGGTGTTATTTTACTAATTATTTGAGTTTGTATTTATTAATTTATTTGATTGTTATTACTTTGTTCAGGATTCCTATATCTTCTAATTTTTATATCTTATATTCAATATTGGGCGTTTATAATTTCCTGGAAGACTATACTTCACAGAAATCTTCCAACTTATTGGCATGTTGTCTCAGCAAAAGGAAACCTGTTATACTTTCTCTACTGAAGTCTTTGGGTGACCAAATTCTCTCTATTTTTGTTTTTCTTAATGAGTTTTGTTTCATCTCATTTTGGAAGGACTGATTATGATTATTATTTAATTTTAGTTTGATAGTATTTTTCTTTGAAATGTTTGAAGACATCATATCATTGCTTTTTTATTTCCTTTATTTCACTTGAGAAATCTTATTGTTGCTCCTTTAAAGTAATATATCCTGTCTTCCTTTCTTTCATATTTTTCTTTGTCTTCTCCCACCCCCAACGATGTTCCTACGATTCCTAGGGGTGTGTGTGCGTGTGAGTGTTGCATTGTATTTCTTTTGCAGTACGTGCTAAAATACTTTCTGGACCCTATTCTTTCCCTCTTTCAATCTTTTGAGGCTTTGTCTATCCACTTCATCCATACTACTGAGCTTTAAGCTTGCGAATTCCTACCCAAAACTTCAGATATATGGCGACCTGAGCTCTGACTATTGTTCCACCACGTCATAAACGTGTTATAGACTCAGTATCTAGAGTGAGATAATGCCCAATGGGGGCAAAATGTTGTTAATTTGGTTTCATTTCTCTGGGTTTTTCTCCTTTCTCAGATTTTGGCCCAGAAATTCCTCAATGCCTTGGCAACTTTCAGTTTATTCTGTTCATTTACCCAGGTCTGTGTATCTCTGATTTTCAAAACCTGGGATTATGTCACATGAAATGGAGGCACCTGAGTGAGCACTCTCAAATACTTTTAATCTCTGAAACATCTTAAATTTCGGAGCCATTTGACCTCTTTTTCTACTAAGAGTTAGCACTTCTTCTATTCTAGAAGATAGCACAGAGGACTCTGCTCCCTCCCAGGCAGCGATGCCATGAATGCCCTCCTCAGAGTGTCCTACCCCTCCCTTCATGGTGACTAGGACTGTAACTGGAGACGTAATACATCTCACCTGAGAATGAGCTGCACCTAATTATAAAACAAAAAGGCCATCTCAAAGTCTTAATAAAAAAGTCTCAAAGGAGCTGCAAGATCTAACCAGAATGTACCGATAGGAGCTGGGGTAGTGTTCATGCGACAGCCTATTAGGGCACTTGATCGGAGGGGCTGAAACTTAAAACTTAAAAGTAGGGCAAATTCTTGGGTACATGCTCAGCAATTGAAATATCAAAATCACCATGGTAAATGGTGAAGGAAGAAAAGAAAGGCTCAGGAATGTGTATATATTGAAATGGGTATGCTCTACAACCAGAAGACCCTTCAGCTGATTATGTTCAATGGGAAAGCTGAAGCACACCATTTACCAAGGTTTTAAGGAAACTTCTGCTAGGAGAGACATGAGTATCACTGGATCACAGGTGCTTTTTCTCTGTCGACCAAGACTGACAATAGGAGAAGCTGATATGCAACTTGGCTTACTGAGGATGATTGAGCCCTGCAACTATTGAAACCAGGAAGTGAGATTTAGACTAGAAGCTAGGGGTCACAATCATCATAATGGGTGTTAAAATTAGAGTGATGACTACGGAGTCAGAGATGGTGGCTATGCATGGACCCGAGCATGACTTTCATTTATCAAGGCAATCTAGCTTCTGCCACTGCTGAATGTCCAGTCTGCTGACGCCAGAGACCAACCTGAGCTCCACAATATGGTACCATTTCTCAAGGACACAAACTGTCTACTTGATGGCAAATTGACTTCATTGCTAATATTCGAGGCTATTAAAGCCAATAGTTTATTCTCATAGGAATACAAACTTATTACAGCTATGGATTTATCTTTTCTGACCACAGAGATTCAGTAAGCATCTGAGAGCACTAGGTCTCACAAAAAATTATGGCAGACCATTGCAGCCACTGAACAGCAATGGAGTCACATTAGTAAACCAATGGCTATAGAACGGACTGGTCATATCATATAGAACACCACGCAGAAGTTCCTGCATGATAGACCATCAGATCAACCTGGGAAAGTCACAGCTGAAGCAGGAGGGGAAATAAAACCCAGTTCTTTCAGCCTGATGTGGGAAAATAATGAAGTGCACTGCTTGCAAAGGAACTGTCGGCACTGCATCATAGTCAATGTTCTTTCTCTGCCTAATTCTGCTCCTCACTTTCTTTCACACATTTTGATCACTAATAAATGTCTTATAGATGAAACTTGACTAAGCCTCTTCTTCCAGAAAGCATGTAGTGCGCTCACATAGGGAGTGTCCAAGATGATCAAATACAGTGCAGGAAGGAAATATTATAACTTTCGTGTATCTTTCAATCCATTCTCTCTTTTCCCCTCTATATATGTATGTATATACAGTCATGTATCACTTAATGATGGGGACACGTTCTGAGAAATGCATCATTTGGTGATTTTGTCATGTGCAAACATCATAGAGTATCCTGACACAAATTTATATGGCATAACCTACTACACCTAGGTTAAGTAACACCAATCTTGTGGGATGATCATCGTATGTGCGGTCTGTCATTGACCGAAATGTCAGTATACTGTGTGACAGTACATGCATATATATGTGTTATTATTATAGGCGCTTTTATAATGTTAATACTACTAATAAATATGCCATATCATTGTGTGTTTATGTGTTCCTATACTTCATATTTGCAAGTTATTAAGGCATAGTGGTTAAGAGAGGCCTCTAGATTCACGAGGCATGTCTAGAATTCTGGATATATGAGCTTAATCTGTGTGTTTCTATAATTTTAGGTAAGACAATCTTTCTGTGCCTTGAGTTCCCCAAGTGAAAAATGGAAATTACCTTTTATATAAAATTTAATTGAGCATTAGATAAATTAAAACACAGAATGATGTCTACCCTGTAGCAAACACTCAATAAATACAATAATTATTACTGCATATTGAGTTTTAAATCATGAGATTCATCGTCCAAAAACTTGGAGACTACTAAAAGATAGTAAAAGGAATTTCTTATTTTTAAAATATTTTGGTGGAAGAAAATGAAGGGAAGCAGATTAAGAAGAAATCTATTCCAAATATGATGTCTGAGGAAAGAATAAAACAACTCTTCAATTGAGGCTGTGGCAAAGAACAATAAATACTATGTAATGTCATATTTTAGTCTCTTTTAGATGGAAATCCCAGAACAGTATTGACTGTGTCTGCCTAGTTTTTTACTGTGGTGCTTGACATAAATAGACGTCAAAAAATAACATCCAAATGACTGAATTAATTATCAATGAACAAATTATGCTTAAATCATCTATTACCATGAAATTATTGGTAGCTATACTTTTCAAACTCAATTAAGCTTTTCAAATTTTCAGTGGGTCAACTAGAACTCAAATACCAGGCATTGTACAGAATCTGAGGGAAAATATGCACATAATTCCAAAGGAACAAATTAAAAGGAATGTTTGAGACCTACTCAATATTAATAAGAGAAATTGCTTCTAAGACTTTGTCAATTCGTGCATACAAAAATACACACACACACACACATGCCCACACAAATAAAAGTATATTCAGTCTCATTTTTAACACACTTGAAGTATGCATGTTGGAAATAATTTTACATGTCTAATTTATCTATTAAATAAAATACCCCATTTATCATAGGATATGTCTAAAGAAACACGCATGTTGTTTGTGCTCAGAAGGTTTGGGATTCTAGATTTCTTGTGAAAAGAATAGATCAAAATAGACGTTTACACTTGGAACAATTTTTTTAACGTTATAGTTTTTACCCTTATTATACTTGCTGATTTTATTTTAATCTTTGTGTGAGTTTTTACAATTGGCTAATTTAAATGTAACTGCAAAAACACCATTGAGAATCAGAGAAAATAAAATTTCTAATCCTGTATCATATGATTACTTATATAGCTTATTCAGGGAAATGAAATAAACATTTAAATAATACCTCAAATGACTTTGAAAGAACATTTTGGCCTTTTAACTACTCATTTGCAGTAGCAAAGTGGAAATGGAAATGTTTTAATGAAAATCATATACATAAATATAGTGTATAGTCCAAAATAAATGTAAAATGACTACCTTCGGCATTCCTGGAGGCAAAGCAGGCATTTCTGTTTCTTCTTCCACGGCTAATATGGCTGAGCATTAATTAGATTTATTAGAAATTGATTTTTGGAGGATAGCTTATAGTTATATTAGAAGTCATAGACACTTAGGACCAGTAACATCCACATGAAACAGCTACTGAAAAATGTAGCTAGCATTTATATTTTCAGATTTCAGCTAGTGTTCAGATGGTGATTTCCTCTTCCACTAATCCAGTTTATTTCAGTGAATTCAGCTTAGTGAGTTGCTTCAATTCTCCAAGACTAATATATTTCAAAACTAGTATGCCTCATCCTAATGCATTACGTTCCCCCCAAATAAGAGATCCTACGCTTGATAATTTTTTTTTGGTTTAATTTATGACAATCTTAAATAAATTCTAGTGAAGTAGCAGATATTATAGCCAAACCACTCTAATATCTTAAAACGGTATTTATGAAAATGCGCATTTTGTGGCATCAGTTTAAAGAGTGGAGATGCTGTGTGTGTGTATGTGTGTATATGTAAATTCATATATACTGTATGCATGCATATATGTATGTATGTACGCATATTAAATACTATTTACTATTTTACAGTTTACACTGTTTAAATATATAGATGCACATATTGCCTCTATTGCTTTCTTCTTTCTACTATCTTCCAAAACCCAAACCCTTCTTTCTTCAGGGTTCAATAAATCAAGACGTCGTTTAGAAAAAGAAAATAAGGCTGATTTTTATTGAACATATATGGTGTGCCAAGTTGATTAACCCTTGGTAAACATTAGGATCACTGGATCGATTTTAGCTTTCCAGTTTCTCTTTTGAACAACTCTGTTTTCAAGGATCCATATTTCATGACTTTTATTCTTTGAGTCCTTCCAAAGAACAAAAATTGCATTTACCTTTTTTCGTAGAATATAATTCATACTCCCTTGCGATTATCATTTTGGTCCATTGGATTCTGTAAAGAATCTAAAATGAATTACGAGATCATGATTTTATTTTCTCTGTATTTGAAACATTTTTCTAATTCATCATCTTAAGAATTCTTCCATCATTACTCATGATTACTCATCAGTTATTCCGACTAAGCTGAAAAAAGATAAGTAATAAGAAAACAAAAGAATGGTGAAATCACTTAGGAGGAGGACACAAGAGTGGAATAAATTGTTATTTTTCTGTGTTTTTATTGTGTTATCCAACTATTGCATCATCTTTTAAGAAAGTGTTAGAAAATACTAGGGGCAGCATCTCTGTAGTTTGCTTTCAGATCCACTCAATATGAGAATTAGAAGTTTTTATTTTCCAACCATGATGACAAAGAGAAGAAATTTCACATTCCATAGCCATAAGGTGAATACGATCAGAAGAATGAATGAATGTAAAGGAAAAGATTGCAGCACTTAGGCTCTAACGGTACGATGAAATTTTCATATTAATGAAATCAGACTATGTGTCTTCAGATGACGATATTTTAAATAAATTTTCTCAAACTTAAGAATTGATCCCTAAACAATGTATTTCCAAGAAAAGAAAATGGAAATACAGTATTCTCCTCCAGTTAGTCCTTCAAAGGAAAGTACTTCACGCAACAGTTTGAAATAAAAATCTGGACAGTCCCACATTGTTAAAAGATGAAAGTATTCTTTCATCTCCAGTGATGTTTATGGACAAAAATTTACTGATTAAAATAGTTTTACTATATTTAAAATGTATTAATATTTAATAAAGTTGATTTCAGTAAGTCTTTATGATTGCATTTGTAAATTCTTTGTAAAATGACATAAAATTATATGAAGTTAAAATGTGCCCAGAGGGTAAACAGCAATAACTATTTGCCCTGTAATCTGAGAGTTAGATATCCCATCTCAATTCATTTTCACAAAAATTCTCAAGGAATCATTATCCTTTCACCTCCACTTTGAGTTAACTTGTCTAAGACTACAGCATAAGACAACATTAAAGGCAAAATTTAAGCTCCAATTTCCTAATCTTGAATTCCACATTGCTTCACTTATACCGTGGTACTCGCTTCAAAGGAGGAAAAACACTTACCTATGTCCTCTCATAACTCCGAGGACCTCTTTCGAAAGAAGTCGGACAGAGATGATATTTAATATTCAAAGGAATAATGGAAATTGAAATCTGCATTTCTTTATCACTTTCACATTGTGGATATTTATTTACTGAACAATTTCCATAACCTTGTGATAATGTGTAGTATTCAGACAAGCAAAAGGAGAAGCCCATGTTATGCTTGTCCTCGAAATAATCTTCTTAGTTAGGACACTATAGCTTAATTTCCCGGAAAAGTTATAAGACTTTGTAGAGCAGTTCCCAGGAATGGTCCAGATTAAACACTGTAGAATGTTAGGCAACAAGTAGATTCAAGTGCCTTAAAAATCATCTAGTGAAGCATCCGAGAATGTAATTCCCCTTATGGAGGAAAAATATTACATGGTACTATTAGATTTTGATGAATAGAAGACAGAAGGTAACCAGCTGGTTTAAATTATGTTGTAAATCTAGTAAACTAAAGGAATAAATACATTAGTACATTGCTTTGATATTATAGGTTTTGTGCAGATGTTTGCTGAATAAACTAATCACTAATTTAGAAAGAGATCACTGATCAGCAATGATGGTTAATTTTTTGTGACAACTCAACTGGACTAAGGGATGCCCAGGGAGCTAGTAAAACGTTATTTGTGGGTGTGTCTATGAAGATGTCTCTGGAAGATATTAGCATTTGAATCAGTAGGCTGAGTGAAAAAGATCATCCTCACCAATGTGCGTAGGCATCATTGTATACCTTGGGGGCCTGAATAGAACAAAAAGGTAGTGGAGGGCAAATTTGTTCTCTGTTGAGGTGGGACATCTGTCTTCTCCTGCTCTTGAATTTCAGCACCCCTGGTTTTTGAGCCTTTGGACTAAAATTGGGATTTACGTCATTGCCTCTCCAGTTCCTCAGCTCTTCAAATTTGGACTAGAACTACACCACCAGTTTTCCTGGGCTTCCCATTTGCAGGCTACAGATCATGGAACTTCTCAGCCGCCATAATCACATGAGCCAATCCCTCATAATAAATCTCTTTCTGTACACCTCTATCTCTGTCTCTGCCTCTGTCTCTATCTCTATATCCTGCTGGTTCTGTGTCCCTGGAGAACCCTGCCTAACACAGCTAGCATTCCCTTTTACTTATGGAAATCTCAGACAAGAGATTAGTCATTTAATATTAATATACATTGTGCACATTACATATACAACTATCTATCTAAATATCTATTTTCAAACAAATTTTATTTGTAATTCTAAAAAGAACAGACTTTATAAAATGCTTATTCCTATTTTTAAAATATTTGCCTGGAGGAAGATACTATTAGTATTTTCATTGGTATGTTATTGTTATTATTTTAGTGTTCTTGAGTTTATCTGAAATTACAAAAAGAAGGGAAAGGTGTTTAGGTAGTAGGTTGTCTGTGGTGGATTGATGAGTATGTTTAGAATACTTCTGAAGACTACAGATTGATAAAACCCACACTGTATGACTCTTTCTTTCAGGACATGAAAAGGCTATGTAAATTTTTAAAGGCTGTAGTGCAGAATATTTGATTGTTTAAGAAAATATCTTGTAAAACTCTGTATTTACTTTTTAAAAAACATATATTTTACAAATCACATATATGGATATATATCAGAGTTAGCACTACCCTGATTCTAACGTGGTATACCTAGATCTTACTGTTCGACGTCAAATGGCTTGTATCCATCTCTAAACCCATTTCTAGGTATTCTGAGCATTAATAGCATATTAAAAATTAGGTAAACATACCAATGTAACTGCCATACTTTGTATCTGCCATTCTTTAAAGCTTTTCAAAATGTATTGATTTACCAAAGGAATATCTAGTTATAATGATGCTACTGATGATAATAGCTAGCATTTATTTTTTACAATATACTCAGCACTTTGTTATGTGCATAGTTTTCCAGTATAAGGTTCACAGCATTATAGAAATGTTGATGAGGGTTTAGATTTCAGTATTAAATAGAGGGTCAGGGTAGGACCCAGTAATCCTAGTGAATTCTCAAGATAATATTCTAGGCGGAGAGAACAGGGTGGGAGCACAAGTCCTGAAGTAGATGTGTGTCTGGCTGCGTGGTGTGTTTGAGGAACAGAAAGGAAGTGCGAGTAATAAAAACAGAATCAATACAAAGAAGAGTGATGGCAGAAGAGATCAGATAGGCAATGGGGGCAAATCGTCAGGCACTTCAGTAGTAGGGCGAGGAAACATCCCACTTGTCCTGGCCAATTTATTTTTATGTCTACTCTTCTGTCATAATTGCTGTAAGGCCTTCTTTCACTCTCTAATCTGGGTTGGATCATAAATTATGTGATCACTCTACTGATAAGCATTGCAGATATCTTGGCTTTTATGCTGAATATAGAGTAGCCATACAGAGTTTTAAGCAAAAGAGTGGTGTAATCTGATTTATGTTCTAAAAGATTCACTTTGGCAGCTGTGTTTTCAGGGTCTAAGCTCTTGGGCATTAGGAAGAACTCGTAGAAGGCTATTATGCAAATCCAGGCGAGAGGTGATGGTGGCTCAGGCTAGAGCGGGAGAAGTAGAAATGGGAAGAAGTGGTTGGAGTTCAATATATTTTAAGATAGAGCTGGTGTGATTTTATGATGGTTTAGATGTAGTGTTTTAAAAATAAATAAAGGATTCTAGGGTAAAACAAAGATTTTTTTTGGCCAGAGAAACTAGAAGGAAGAATTTTCCATCAACTGAAATAGTTAAGGCTGCAGATAGATAAGATTTTTGTGAGATGTTCCTGAGTTTATACTTGGACATATTAAATTTAAGATCTCTAAGAGACAACCAGGTGGTGATGAATATACGTTTTAAGTACGAGAACCTAAGTATGGGAATTCACAAAAGAATTGTGGATTAGAGATACAAATTTGACAGCTGTGAGTACACAGGTAGTATTTAAGCCATGAGGATGAATGAGATCAGCAAGGACTAGGCTTAAGGCCTCTTCAAGTTTAAAAGCCCAAGAGAAGAGGATGCAGCCACAGAAACCGAGAAGCAACTCTAACGATAGGGGAGAAAATCCCACAGAGTATTCAGTCCTGAAAGTCAAGTGAAAAAAGTAGAAGAAGGAGAAAGGAGTTGTGTCAGATGCTTCTAATAAATCAAATAAAACCAGGATGCAAATAGATCACTAAATTTAAGAAGCTGTATATCATGAGTGACATTGATGAAATCAGATTCGTTGGAGTGATGAGAGGTCAAGAGCCTGATTGGATGGAATTAAGAGAGAAGGAGGGGACAGAAGTTGGAGACCTGGAGTCCATTACCAGAAAAATAGAGCAGACCAATTAAAGAAAGAAAATCTTAATAGTAATAGTAATGCAGGTCGCAGTGAGGACGGTTCCAACCATTTACACAGTCCCTTGGTTCTTTTTTCATTTCCACCGTTTGTTAGGTGTTTAACATTAAATAAGACAATAACTTCTCTAAACCTAAATTAACAGTAAAACGTATACACTATTATCACCCATCTCAGCGTGTTGATAGTGTTGGTGGTGTTCAATTTAGTGGTGTTCAATAGAGTTTACTAGAGTGAGGTCCTCTATTGAAAACATCTAAAACATAGAAGTAATCAAAAGAAGTCACTGTTATTTCTTCTTTTATTATCATTACTAATACTGCTACTACTACCCCTGCTATTACTATTTTCTTCAATTGCTATTCAGCTTTTACTTAACAAGGAGTGGTGAGTAGTGTCCTGACCCTGCTTGCTCCTTAGATTTTTGTACTTCTCTCATTCTTCCTCCTGTCACCACATGCCAACATCTCCTTCTCTGAGAACTATAACAAGCATACAAAGAAAACAAAATTTTCTTGCTTAATTTTAGGAAGGCACTAGGTATCCTTACATTCTTCTTCAGAGTACATCCATATGATAAAGAATTCTCTTTATTAATAATATTTCTCGTATTTTATATTACAAGTGCCTGCCAGGGTGAGGCTGAAGCAGAAAGACAGACATGAAGGAGGTGTGTGTGTTAGCTATGTCTCTGACGTTCCACATTCCCTGACTCAAGATCTGTTCATATGCCGCACGCTCTGCTTAAAATGTCCACCTCTTTCTTCTCTTCACTAATTATCACTTGCTTTACTCCAAGGTTCCACACTCAAATGCCTTCCAAACTAGAATTCAAATTGTCCCTAGCCCACATAAATATTTCAAGTGTACTGAACATCTAAACAATCTGTGTTTTTTAAAAAGGTGCCAGCAGTGAGTGTGGGAAAGAGAAACAGTCAAATCCTTTGTGGCCAATCTCCCTCCCCTCCTCTCCTCTTTTCTAGGCCCTTAGCAAGGCATTCTGACATTCCTGTCACTGGAACGGATGAGAATGCTTAGAAACATGGTTCATTTTCACAAATTACAAATCTTACTATTTCATCTCACTTACATAAATTTTAATCAGAATTGTATATATTTATCATCATCTTTGGTGCTTCTACTGGATGGAATTCCTAGACTGTAAGATATATTTTCTTTATGATGAGATTCCAAGTAATAACATTCTATTTGGAATATGGTTAATATTTACATTTTTAACTAAGTTGAACCAAATTCTGTTTCATCACGACTTTGATATAAACATTTCCTATATTTTGACATAATGACATAATTATGTATACATAGTTGTTATGCCTTTACTGTGACTTCTATTCTTACTCTATGACAGCGTAAAATATTTCTCATCAATTGTTTTATCAATATGTAGGATGAGGAATTTGTCCTTAACTTATAGCCGTGAAAGAAGCCTCAGATTCTCTATATTAGTGAAACTTAATGAAGAAAGGATGATAATGTTGCTTAATTTTCACTATATACACTTCTTTGGTTACAAGTTCTGATAGTTGTTTCGATTGTTGCATATTGTTATGGAGCTACATGCAAATATGTATAAGAGAGTATTTTACATGGTAATGTGATGTTGAGTTCCAATATATGAAATATAAGATGTTTAAAAATCTCAATGTACTAGAAGATTGCTAAAGGTGAGAGATGTAACTATTGTCATACAAACAAGAATAAAACCAAAGGGCCCACTCCATTGTAATTTAATTGGAGATTGTAAAAGTGGATTTCACTAGTATCTCTGTCTGTGGCTACTGTGAAGTGTTTACATTCCCAAAACAGTATAGAAGACCAGCAGCAAATATAAGATGGACATCTGGCCTAAATTGGAACAGGGATATTACTCTGCCATGTTCAATGGCAGTTTCCATGAGATGTTCATGTTTCCTCCCGCTCTTTACCTCCAGCACCAAAGGAGATTGACCTTAAGGAGGATGGGACTAAAAAGTGTCACAAAATCAGGTTTTGCCTTTTATCTCCCAAATCACTATCACCATTAAACTAGAGGGATGTTTTAAGTCTGCTTTTGAGACTGGGAAAGATATGAATTTTAAATTGAATTTGAGATCTCAGTTTTAAATCAGACTTGACTTTTCATAAACAAAAGTGACGAGAGTCTGGAACATCTTACAGTGCCAGAAAGTATGGAAGAACTCACAAAACAACAAAATGAAGGAATATGTCAAAGGGACACAGGAGCTAACTGAAATAACAAATTGGCACAATTTGAACAACCACATAAATAATGCATTATTGGATTATAATCTAAAGTACAAAATAAATATCCATTGGTGCATAGTGATACAAATAAATGATTGAATAAATAAATTAGTGGGAGAGAATAGATAGATCCCCATTGGAGAGGAATCCAAATAATTTCTATAAATACTTCCTCCTCCAGGAAGGAGGGCATAACTCTCCGCTCCTTCAGTGTGGGCTGATTACAGTGACTTACTTCAAAGAGGACAGTACAGAAAAGGGGGAAAACAGTAAGTTTACAGTATAGAAACCTAACCAACACTCTCTTAGTCAAGTGTTCAAGGTTAAGATCAATAGTCGTAAGACATACTTTTGATATGATATGAAGAGAATGGCAATTTACCTCTGTGGTTGGCCTCCCCAAAACCCATTACCCGATTACCCTAGTCAAAAAATGAGAATTATATCAGAAAAATTCTAGGAGATACTTTTCAAAATATCTGACCAGTATTACTCAAAACTCTCAAGGATATTCTGTAAACTGTCACAGTCTGCAACTAAATGTGATGTGACTACAGCGATATGACAACTAAATGGATGGAATCTTGTAACAGAAAAAGGACATTAGAGAAAAACTAAGGGAATATGAATAAAGTGTGGACTTTGGTTAATTATATACCACTATTGGTTTATTAATTGTGACATATATACCATGCTAATGCAAGATATAAATAATAGGAAAACTAGATGTGGGGTGTATGTGAGTTCTCTACACCATGTTGACAAATTTTCTGTAAATCTACATCTATCCTAAAATTTTAATAAGTTTATTAAAAAATTCAGAAGAATAGGGTATGTTAAAAGAACACATTAGCCAACCTGAAAGAGCACCCGGTAAACAAAGCTGGATCAATTTGAGGAATGAATAAATAATACAGTATTGGATTATAACCAAAAATAGAAAATACATATTCATGAGTCCATACTAACATAAATAAATGATTAAATAAATAAATACATGAGGAGAAGCAGCAAATCTTCCTGACAGAAGAACTACATTAATATATGGATACATCTCCTCTTTCAGGAGGTAGAAGTTAATCACCTTCTAGGCCCTGCTTGAGGGAGGGCTACACGTAGTGACTTGCTTCCAAAGAATATACCATAGAAAGGTCGATTAGTAGTTTTTACGTGGATGAATTTGGCAAACACTACCTTAACCAAGTGATGAAGGTTAAAATCCCCAATGAAATCTTGTTGATATCATGTAGCACCCAATATGATGTAACGAGAAGAGTACTGTGTGTTATTTTTTCCAAAAACCATATACTAGTCTAACCATAAAAAAAAAAAAAGAAAAAATCAGACAATCCCCAGTTGGGTACATTCTACATAATTGGTCAATGTTTCTAAACACTGTCAAAGTCACAGAAGATTAGGAAAGACTAAGAAACTTTCACAGACTGGGAAGATATTGAGAACTAACTATAATGTGGTACCCTACGTTTGAATCTGGAACAAAAAGAGAAAATTAATGGGAAAACTAGTGACATCCAAATAAAGTCTAGAGTTAGTTAATACTAATGTACCGATGCCAGTTTCTTTGTTTTTGCAATTGTTCCATGGCACTGTAAGACGTTAACAGTGGAAGAAATTGAGTATGGAGTATTTGGGAACTCCCTGAACTATCTTGCAACTTTTCTGTAATTCTTGAAGTATTCCAAAATAAAAAAAGCTTATTTATAAGGAAAGATACGTGACATTATTTTATAAATAGTATACGTGGTGCTACTAGTATCACTAGTTCTTGAGATGGTGTTCTACTGGAACAAAAATCTAAAACTTGTGGAATTAGCTTTGAAATGGAGTGGTGGGGAAGCTCCCAAGGACGCTATTGGTGAAAGCTGGAAGGACAGTGATCTTGCTATTGAATATAGGAGGAAAGTGAAATAACATTTGCCAGTACTGTTGCTTGAGATGTTCTGGAAAATAGAAATGGTATCTAATTAACTCACAGATATGGCCTACAAGGTTTCCAGGAAGAATGCTGCAGCTACTAGCTGACTTCTTTGAGCTTCTTATGAAAAAGCACGAAGCTTTGAGAAGAGCCAAAATGAACTCTCAGTCTTCAGGTGGAATTTAAAGGAAAAATAAAAGAGCAGGACTGTGTTTGAAAATAAAACTTTCTCATTCCAAGTCTTTAAACAACAATAAGTTACCAAAGTAATAAAAGGCTTCAGGTAAAAGATTCAATTCAGTGGGACTTTAAATCCAGTAAAGTGGTCTCTGAGTCAAAAATGTCAATGGTGGATCTTGTAAGACCCTTTGCTAAGACCTCAGAAAGATTTATGGACCTGTCTCACAGACCCGTGCAGCTAGATGAAGAGCTTCTGAGCAGCAGAAGAGTGTTGTCCAATGGCAGCCTAAAACATGATGTAGGGTAGAGAAGGGCCTTCCTTAGAAAGAAATCTGGGCTTGTCTCCCACTTCGTCTCATTGAATTGAATATAAATTGCAGAAAAGAAACTCACAAATTTTCAAAAGATTAATCCACTTGAACTGAAAGGGACAGAGAGAGTTTAAAACAAAGAGTGGTCTCTACGCCCTTAACTTCCCAGAACCGTGACCCAGACTGAGAAAGCTATGCAGCTGCAACTTTGGAATATTTCTAATGGCAAAGGGCAGAGCCATGAACTTAGAGAGGGAAACGAAGAGCCATAGAAAACCATTCCCAGAGTGCGGCACTGAGCGCTAATCAAGCAACTGGCAATACACACCCAGAGATTTCAGAATCGCTACGAACTAATGATTTCTCTCTGCCTCCCATTCTCCTCCTTTTTGAATGAAAGTGTCCATTACCTTTTTCCTATATCTGTCATTTTATTTGGGTATATGGAGGGCACAAAACTTTTCATGTTACTTCATGTTTTTTTAGACCAATAGAAACCACGTCTAAAAACAACCCCCACATCTGCATCTCCTGAAACAAATGAAAATACTCCAGATTTGAGTATGATGACTAATGAGATAAATCTTTATGTCTTATAGGGTATTTTAAAGGTGAGTGTTATGTAAATAATTATGGATAGAGGGTAGACTATTGCAGATTAAAGAGAACTATAAATTCTTTGTCACTCCCCTCAGAAACCTGCAGTCTGTTTCTCTACCCCCTTGAATCTGAACTGTGTAACCAGAACTGTGAGTGTTTCATAGAACATAGCGGAAGTGACTCTGTGCTGGGTTCAGCCCTAATTTCTTAGAAGACTGTCAAGTTCTGTGTCCTCTCTCTTGATATCTATCCTGCTATGAAGTGGAAAAAAGCCCAGATAACCATGTGGAAGAGAATTTAAGCCTTAGTTGAGAGTCCCGGCTGAGTTTCCAGCCAACAATCAGCCACGATGAATTACTGGATATCTTCTAGCCCCGATTAAGTTGTTTCACATAGATTAGAGATATGCTGTTCTGGCTGAACACTGCTCAAATAAAAAAACTAAAAACTCAAGAGCAAAGAATTTGTTGTTTTAAAAAACTTCGCATTTAGGGTAGTTTGTATGCAGCAGTAATAATGAAAATACTAGGTCTCACGTCTTTCTCTTTCATGACAATGCCAGCAAACTTAATGTAGGTTAGAGTAAATTAGATTGAAAACATTATTTTTCTAGTAGCATTATTAAAATACATAACACGTGAATGACTGAAATAATTTCAGCATTCACTATATGTTGCACATAAATGTTTCCCCCTTTATTAAATTGAGGTTTTTTAAAACAAAATTATTTTCATTCATTTGATATTTATTTCAATGTAACAGTCTTCCAAGTTTACTCTACACTGGAATATAATGATTTTTGTATACTATATCCATATTGGTGCTTAAAAATGAAAATTTAGATTTACACATAATTATCATTAAATTATTGTGACAAAAATAACCTTGAGATAAAGCCTTAGATAATGAATTTTAATTTTAAAGGGGTTATTGTTACTTGAACTAAATGGTATTCTCTGACAATGTACACAATTGCATTTATTTGCCATTAATTTAATCTCATTACTGTCATAAGTTCTTTATTTTTACATATAGTATGCCATCTAGTGACAAAAAATTAAATATAGCAAACATACTCTTTTAAGTCATCTTGAAAAAAAACTGTACACTATGCACTTGCTTCATCTGGTACAGAAAATAAATTATGTCTTTGCTTTTTCTTTTTAAAATTATTTTCCACTTTGGAAAACCATTTAAAATGTCATCACCTTTAAGATACTCCATGTCATATATATCCAATATACCCGCGTCTGTTAAATCCAATTCCACTGTAAGGAAAATAAAGTGATGTTAAATTTACTCTGTCAAATAATAATATTTTTGTATTCTAATCTGGATAAAAGTCTTGTCATTTATATTTACTATTCTGTTTCTTTTATAAAATAGAGCTCATTAGCTTGTTTATTTACCAATTAAAAATATCTAACACCTCTTCCCTCTATAGAAGTCTCTACAAACACTCACAAAACAGATTTTTTTCAGGTGAGTATATCCTTAATGTTAATACATACAATGGGTATTTGTGTTCCAAAAATAAAACATTTTTTCCATCTGTCTCATATATTGTCCACCTGAGCCATTTCAGAGATACAGGTATTGAGACTTAGAAAGAGTAAGTGACTTGTCTCTAATAATAAGTGGTATAACTAGTACTTGAAAAGAAGCATTCTCATGCAAAAATCAAAATTAAAATTCTACTTGGCTAATAAAATCTCAAATATAAAACATAGTATCATATTTGACAGAGATGGTGGCTAAGGTTTTTTTTCCCTTATAATTCTAAGTTCCTCATTTATTTTTATAGGCAAATGCTTTACCATCTTTCAGATAAGGGGTACAAAATAGGGATATTCCAATACGGATATCCCATAGCTATTTCCCCCAAATTACCCCTTGGCAAGGAGCTAGAAGATTAAGCAATTTAGAGCAGAATTTGTAAAACTGTTTTTTCAGTTACTTTAAGATTCTAACAAAATTTGTGGGAATTTTCTCCTAAAAAGAATCACTCTTGTAAAGCCCAGCAAAGTGATCATTAGGGATATTGCATGAGGGAGCCTTTCCCTTACGGACTGCCTCCGTTTATTTGCCACTAGCAAGCTTCTACAACATTTTTTTTCCTTTTTTAACATTTTTGACAAGTTTTCTTTAAATGTGATCATGTTCCCTCCAAAAATGTGTAGCAGCTGAGAATTCTGCTCTCTCTACATATTAATGTACCAAAGGAAATATCTTGAAATACACATATATATGTATATAGGTATATACGTATATACAAATTAACATCGAACTCATCCTTTGTGTTCTTAAATATCTTAAAGAATTCATTAATTATATGCATGAATGGATTTTTTTGCAAGATAGTGAAGAATAGAAAATTACTTAGCTTTTGAATATAAAGCTTAGAAAAAAATTATTTCCTATATTCCTATTCTTTGCATTTATCGTATCAAGAGCTAAGCTTTGAGGACCTGATCATAGACAGAGTTTAGCATAAGGGAATTCCCAACCAGATAGTGAAAGAAAAGAAGGAAAGACCACCTGTCCTGGTCCCAGGATTTTATGGAAGTAAGCCACATATATAAAAGCAAGAATCTAGGCAGATGTCTTAATCTGACTTGTGCAAATTTCAAACCTGTAATAAAAGTATTTTATATGTCTTTAGACACTGGATAGCTGAGATTTATGAAGGAGATACTCCACACAATGCTCTTCTCCCACATCGGTGGGTTCCAGTAAAGAAAAGAGAGAAGATCAGCTTTGCTATCTGGGAAGAGGGATTAGCTGACACTCTTGAATATCTTTCATCTCCTTTCAGCATAGTGAGACCCAGAAATCTCCACGTGCTCTTTAGAGTCAATAGATGTAACCAAACTGAGAGCCAAGAAGACCTCAATAAATGTGCTACGGCTCAAAAGGTAAAAGTCACTGTTGAAATGGAGGCCGAAGGCAACCCAGCCAAGAATCCAAATGCAGAACCTGGCAGACATTGAGAGATAAGGGCCAAGGGATGATGAGGCAGCAGCAAAGATTGCTAATAAGGACTACCAGCCTAAATTAATGTAAAAAGAGATGAGATCCAACATAAGGAAGCCGTAAACATGAGACACATCTACCAGCTGCACACCCAGGGATGGGATTGAGCCAAACCCTCTTTGGAGTACACCAGCCCAGGAGAACCTAGAGGCCACCTTATGCATCTGAAGATTCTCTATTTTCTTCATTGCCACATTCTCTTTCTATCTTAACAGTCTGAAGATTCTCTGTTTTCTTCATTGCCACATTCTCTTTCTATCTTAACAGCCTTTTTCAACTCTTCCACTCCATGAACACAGGACCAGGTAAAGGGAACACATAGTAAAAACACCGAAATTTCCTTGCATTTTCCAAGCAGAGATTGTGTATAAAACATTAAAATAAATCCAGTGGATTCTGTTGACTCTTTCAAAGTCCCCCAAAACTCCCATCCTATGCCTGCTGCAGAAAACTACTTACGGGTAGAGAATTCACAGCAAATAACAGATTAGTTAGAAAGAAATGAAGACACTAAACTT
The DNA here is from genome assembly GCF_041296265.1 of Equus caballus. Taxonomy (NCBI): domain Eukaryota; kingdom Metazoa; phylum Chordata; class Mammalia; order Perissodactyla; family Equidae; genus Equus; species Equus caballus. Next base: position 52,885,552 of record NC_091685.1, read on the forward strand.
TTTCTTAATATCTGCTGTGGACTTTCTGTTTATGTTGCCCCAAAATTCATATGTCGAAACTTAATCCTCACTGTGAGGGTATTTGGAGGTGCCGGCTTTCAGAAGTAGTTAGCAATGCACTTAGTGCCCTCATCAAAGAGGCACCAGCGTGCTCCACCACGTGAGGTCACAGCAAGAAAACAGCCATCGAAGGAGCTGGGCCCTCACAAAACCCCGAATTGCCAACTCCTTCATCTTGGACTTCCTGGCACCCAGAACTGTGAGAAATAAATTTCTGTTGGTTATAAGCTGCTCAGTTTATGGCATTTTGTTATAGTGGCCTGAATGGACTAAGACAATGTCAGAATGCCGAATAAATTTTCAGATTTCACTGGATACCTAATTACTATATTATGTGGTTCTTACAAGGAAAAGTGGAATAAGAATATGCATGGAACTCTCTTTCTCTGCTACCAATACATATGATAAGATGATAGAGAGTGCATCAATATAAGGTTTAATTAGTATACTTCCATTTTGTTCCTTTGATAGTCTCTAATTTTCAACTGGACTTTAGTCTGTGAGAATATGCAAATATATGTGGCTACTGAACAATTATGGTAAGGAACTTGTGAAGATGAAGCTATGACATAAAGCTACGAATAATTTAGTCTTATTATTTACAGAAATTATGAAACAATGACTTTTTTTAATAGTCACATTTTTACAGGTGTCTGGTGATATTTCATTGTGTTTTTTTTTTTTTTTCAGGAAGATTAGCCCTGAGCTAACATCCACTGCCAACCCTCCTCTTTTTTGCTGAGGAAGACTGGCCCTGAGCTAACATCCGTGCCCATCTTCCTCTACTTTATATGTGGGACACCTACACAGCATGGCTTTGCCAAGCAGTGCCATGTCCGCACCCGGGATCCGAGCCAGCGAACCCCAGGCCGCCGAAGTGGAATGTGTGCACTTAACTGCTGCACCACCGGGCCGGCCCCTCATTGTGGTTTTAATTTGCCTTTCTCTGATGCTTAGTGACATTGAGCACGTTTTCAGATGCCTGTTGCCCATTTGTATGTCTTTTTTGGATAAATGTCTATTCAAGTCCTTTGCCCACTTTTAGTGAGAATATTGTTTTTATTATTGCTATTGAGTTATAGGAGCTCCTTATATATTTTGGATCTTAATCCTTTATCAGATATATAGTTTGCAAATATTTCCTCACATTCTATAGCTTGCCTTTCATTTTGTTGGCTATTAACTTTGCTGTGCAGAAGCTTTTTAGTTTGATACAGCCCCACATCTGTTTTTGCTTTTTGATTTCATATCCAAACAGTAATTGCTAAGCCAAATGTCAAGAAGCTTTCCCCCTGTGTTTTCTTCTAGTTTTACAGCTCCAAGATTTTTGTTTAAGTCTTCGATCCATTTTGAGTTGATTTTTGTGTATGGTGAAAGTTAAGGTTCCAATTTCGTTCTTTTTCATATAGATGTCCAGTGTTCCTGCCAGCATTTGTTGAAAAAACTATCCTTTCCCCATTGTGTATTCTTATTACCCATGTGGGCTCTCTTTTCTGTTCTATTGGTCTATATGTCTATCTTTATGCCAATACCATACTGTTTTAGTGCGTTGGCAAGGATGTGGAGAAATTGTAACCCTTGTACACTCTTGGTGAGAATAGAAATGGGACAGCCACCATGGAAACCAGTGTGGTGGGTCCTCAAAAGATTAAAAATAGAACTACCGTGTGATCCGGAAATCCCATTTCTGGGTATATGTCCAAAAGAATTGAAATCAGGATCTCAGAGGGATACCTGGACTCTTGTGTGATTGCAGCATTATTCATAACACCCAAGATATGGAAGCAACATGAATGCCCATCAATGGATGAATGGATTAAGAAAACGTGGCATATACACACAATGGAATATTTTTCAGCCTTAAAAAAGAAGGAAATGCTGCCATATGGGACAAAAGGGATGATCCTGGAGGACATTATGCTAAGTGAAATAAACCAGCCACAGAAGAACAAGTAAGTACATTATTCCACTTACATGAGTTATCTAAAATAGTCAAACTCATAGAAGCAGAGAGAAGAATGGTAGTTGCCAGAGGTTGGGGGAGGGGGAAATTGGAGCTGTTATTCAATAGGTGTAAAGTTTTCATTACGCAAGATGAAGACGTTCTAGAGATTTGCTCTACAACATGGCGACCATGGTTAACAATACTGTATTGTACACACGACAATTTATTAAGTAGATAGATCTCATATTAACTGCTGTTGCTACAATAAGAAAATTACACAATTGGGTACTAGCTAAACTTCAATAAGTATCTAAATTGATGTCCACAGCTCCAATAAATTTTCCTCCAACAAAATGCTCAAGAAACATCATTAAAAATAAGTTTTAAGGGTACTCTTCCACTCGGTCTAAATTAGGACATTCAAGAATTAATGATAATTCATTTGTAGATTTTCCAAAATGTCATTTTGAGGTGTGTTTTCCTTATGCTGATTATCATAAGATAAAGATTTTCTATAGGCAAACTACTGTTTAAGTACTTTATATACATTAAATAAAAACTATCATGAAGTAGATACTATTATACAGCCAGTTTCAAAAGTGAAGGAACTGATGCACAGAGGGGTTAAGCAGCTTGCCCGAGGTTACATTGCTAACACACAGAAGATCCACACAGTGTGGCTTCAAATTCTGTATTATTTACCATTATGTTACATTGCCTCTGCCATTATATTTTGAAATATAACTCTTGCTGTCACTTCCTCAACAGTTAGCTAGTATCCTACTCTTCATAACCACCCAAAATTTTTGGGTATTATGGTTATACTTCTCCGGAAATGTAGTGCAACATGCAGCTCAGTCTAAACAAAACATTCAAAATCTCATCTCCTGAGAATGATTACTTATTCAGGTATGATGCATGACAAAATTGAGAAAATGAAACATGAGAAGATATTTTGAGAGAACTTCTGGAAAGAAGTTTCCTCAGTTTTTAAGAGTTTCCCAAAGCAAAACTGTATTTCTTTCCTTAGTAAGATTGCCAGATTTAGCAAGTAAAATACAGGATGACCAGTTAAATTTGAATTTTAGATAAACAATGAATAATTTTTCATAAGACATACTTATACCAAAAAAAAAAATGCTGTTTATCAGAAATTCAAATTTAACTGGGTGCTCTGAATTTCATCTGGCAATCTTACTCTTTAGTTCATTACAGAATAATGAAGATCTGGGAACTCTTGGCAGACATCTTGTAATCATAACGGTAAGTCAGTCTTCAGACGAAATGTCAGCTAGTAAAAGAGAGAGATGGAAACAAACAAGATAACAATGACATACTTTAACTGTTGAAACAAAACAAGCCCGAAGCCAACCTTACTTCATATTTTTCACTAACATGGCCAATATATTCCATTAGTGTTTTAGCTAGGCTAACTTGAGCACTATGTTACTATAATAAAATATACCTACTGTGATACACACAAAAGAATTATCATGGATTGTGATTGATCTAATAAAGTTGTTCTGTTCTCCTGAACATGCTTCAGCTAGTCAAAGTTTACACTCTCCACACATGCAAAGAGAAGTGACTTGGGATCTACAGACAGGTTACATCATATAATATAATTCCTTTGCTTTATTTGGCTCCTAAAACTTGAAACTTCAAGACAGAAGGCCAAAGGGGTAATAAGAACTCTATTTTATATCATGCAGGGAATATCATGAATCAGTACCAAGGCCAGCAATATTCAAACATCATATCTTGATGTTAGAATAGTGTACAATTTGTTCCATCACTGCACATGACTGATGTTGTGTTTTGGTTGTTGTCATTGCTCTTTCCCTCAAATCACCTCTTGGCTCTCTATCTCTATGTTGTGTTAGATCTATTATTCAACTGCTATCTTTATTATCAGCTCATTATCTCACTGATGGCGTGATGTTTCCCTGGTGATGCTGGAATGGGCCTGCATAAAGATGTTCACACACTTGGGTTTTGGTTAGAATTAGAAAAACTTGACACCAGTATCCCCCAGAAACAGTGATAACCACTCTTTTATATGTGTGAGATGTGTTTCAGTGGAGGAATGTTAGAGATAATACAGATGAATACTTAGTAATAAGTAGCTTGAGTAAGGAAAGTCGGGTGAATATTTATTTTATTCAAATAGCCAGCTTTGTCTTTATATATTTTCAAAGTAGACAGCATAAAAAAAGACTAACAAAAAAGTGTAACCAATCACATATCTTTTCTTCAAATGCAATCCTATTTTTCTCTTGTATTTAATAATATATATATATGTATATAGATATGTATATTGTCCCACTATCAGCCCATTTATTATCTTTCCCCTATAGGAATTCATATCTCATTGTCTTTCCCCTATAGGAATTCATATTAGTTGGCTGTTTTCAGGAACACTTCTCTAAAACTAGATTTAAACCCTGACAATCTCCTCTACTCTATATCGAAAAATGTTTTCTAGTTGCTCGCTTTTCTTGACCTAAAAATCAAATTTTATTTTGAACTTGTTATCACTCAATACTGACTTATTCCTAGGTCATTTTCTTAGTATTTGTATTTTCCTCTTCAGCTTCTCCTTTACGTTAGTGAACATATATTCACCAAATGCTTATATATCTGGTTACTCTTTCAATTGTGAAAAATAACATATTTCCATGGATTTTCTTTACACAGAATCTGAAAAGAATTCTTGTACATTTGTGGTAGATTTTATTATTCTTTTTTTCCTCTCATAAGAGTATATGTAATCAGTATTAAGGTACATCAAATAATCCAAAACCTGAGATTAAATGGTTAGTAAATATACTTGAGCTAGACAAGCACAGAGCTATTGCCAACAAAAAGAACACAGTAAAATCCAATTCAGTTCTTAGAAGCAATACAAATGAGCATTTTACAAGGGTAAATAAATAATTAGATGTACCCATATATTCATTTTTTAAAATTTTCCTACAAAGGAAACTTACTAACATTAAATGTGTACCCCAGAGTACTGTGTGCATATGTATGTAGGTATCCACATACACACTATGCACCACACACCTACACACACATATATATGCGTACATACACACTTTATATATATACCTAACAGACAAATATATATATGTACACATGAATGAAAATATATACATATAAATTTATTATTATTATTTTTGAGGCAGATGTGCTAACATCTGCTACTAATCCTCCTCTTTTTGCTGATGAAGACTGGCCCTGAGCTAACATCCATGCCCATCTTCTTCTACTTTATATGTGGGACGCCTACCACAGCGTGGCTTGCCAAGCAGTGCCACGTCCACACCCAGGATCCCAACCGGTGAACCCCGGGCTGCCAAAGTGGAACGTGTGAACTTCACCGCTGTGCCATCAGGTCTGTCCTATATATCTAAATTTGATGCATAGTATTATGTTGAAAATTATTAACCTAGTATCAATTTTATCATGAGAAAGGTGTTGAAAGCAACATTTTATTGGAAACTAGTTGAAAAATTATGAAAACTTCAGGAAGAATAGCCACTGCAATGATGAAAATGATGACCTTTAAGATTCATTTAAAAGAACAGCCTTAGTTTAGGCTTGTCTGAAAATATATATATATATCAGAAAGGGCATATTGTTTGGTGAGATATTCTTCAGTGATATCTGCTTTTTTTCAGAGGAAAAATGTTAAATAGACTCTAATTCATAAAGACAAAACTGTGTCATGGGAATTAGGAATATTTATCTTGCTCCTCCCCATATGAACTTTCTGAATATTCCAGGAAGACAGAAACTTTTAGAAAGAAGAATGACAACTAAAAATAAAACAAATTAATATATATGTGTGTTAATATATATTATATATATATGTACATATAAAGTAGGTAAGAAAAGGATGAATAAACCATTAATATATGTCAAAGAGAGAACACTGCCTTAAAGATCTTGCCACAAAGGAAGTGTGGCTCCATATTATTGTGAATTAAAAAAAAAATAATAATGAAGCAATTATCTTTATAGAAGCGAATGAGTGGCTCACAGAAAAAATCTAGGAAAGGAGTAACAAAATGAAATAGAACAATTCAAGAACAAATGTTGAAGAGTAAAATAAGGCCATCACAGAAAGGAAGGTCAAATCAGAAGTATGAGTAACAGAATAATCACTAATGAAAATAAGGCAAGTGCTTGAATAGTAGAGCCAAGGAAAGCATACACAATTAAGGTGAAATGAACAAAATATTAACATGAGTAGAAAGAAAATGGTAAACTGGCAAAGGGATATCAGCATGCACATTATTGGCACCTTTTAAGGAAAGAACTGTAATAATTAAACCAAAAATATAACCAGATATAAAAATCTAAGAAGCCTGAATTAAAAAGTTGAAAATGCACAATGTGTTCCAAGAAAAGTAGAGGAGCAACTTCTATGAAAATTAAATATTTATACATCTTTCATTCCATCAATTCTTTTCTTAAGAACTGTCTGCTGGAAATAAAATGAATATATATAAAGATAAATTATAAGTATATTTTTGAAATATTGGAGTCAAAGTGACTAGAATCAAAGTGACTATTAATCAATAAGGAATAGCACAAATTTTTGTGTTTCAAATATTTGAAAATGATAAATTAGCTCTACACCAGATAACATTTAGAGATCTTCACCAGATATTGCTGAAGGGGAAAAGCTTGATTTAAAATAGTTTGTAATATCTTATTTTTATAGAAGTAACAATAAACTAAGAAATGAACATGCTCTATATGTGTAGGATTTTCCCCCTTTACTCTTCCCTCTGTTTTGTATATTTTCTAGAATAAACCTCTACTTTTGATAAAGATAAAAAGTTATTTTTGAAAATATAATAACTTTCAATTTTTGTGCATGCATACACATTTATAGAGAAATATACTAACCAATTTTCTTTGTATTATTAAATATACCTACTTTTAGCAAGAAATTCGAGTTCTTTTCTTAAAATTTCTCTTTAAAAAATAAAAATTCTAAGAAGTACTGCATTGAGGAAATATATTCTCTGAAGGCAGAGATCCAAATTTGGATAATCCCTCAGTGTATGACAGGGAATTTTTACTACTTATTCTCAACACTAAACAGTTTCTACTCATTAATAAAGTGAAATTGAAAGTTATTCCAGTACTTTGTGAAAGTACAAGTAATGTATAAGCAAAAGAGGAGAATAAAAATTTGGACAAATCATTTAATATCAGTAATACCAGATTAATCTGGTTTTAAATTTTTAAAACCTTTCTGATGTTAAAAGACAGTTAAATAGAAGCTGCAATCTTTTCAGAAAGATTCAGAGTTAATGGGATTCTGAGGTACACCTGTTGGGATGAACAAGGCTTTTTAGTGGAGGTGATATCCTAAACTTGAAAGTCTGCATTTGACTTCAGTTCACCTTTCATTATTTTCTCCCTAGTTACTTTTTAACTAACCTAATGAAACAATCTATAAACAAGGAGCATTTATAAAGCATGGGTAATTAACATAGGTCATGAGTTAATAGCAAGAAATAACCATCATTTAAATATTTACTTCTGTTGTAAAGGCAGGAAGATCAGGGAAATGAAAATCAAAACTACACTAAGATATCACCTTTCACCTGTTAGAATATCCAAAACCAAGAGTGACAAATGTTGGAGAGGCTGTGGAGAAAAAGGAACCCTCATATACTGTTGGTGGGAATGCAAACTGGTGCAGCCACTATGGAAAACATTATGGAGATTTCTCAAAAAGTTAAGAATAGAAATACCTTATGACCCAGCCATGCCACTACTGGGTATCTATCCAAAGAACTTGAAATCAGCAATTCCAAAAGTCCCATTCACCCCTATGTTCACCGCAGCATTATTCACAATAGCCAAGTCATGGAACCAACCTAAGTGCCAAGCAACTGATGGTTGGATAAAGAAGATATGATATGAGATATATATATATATATATATACACACACTATGGAATACTACTCAGCCATAAAAAAGAACAAAGTCGTCCCATTCACAACAACATGGATAGACCTTGAGGGTATTATGTGGAGTGAAATAAGCCAGACAGAGAAGGACGAACTCTGTATGACTCCACTCATAGGTGGTAGTTAACATAAAGACAAAGAGAACTGATCGGTGGTTACCAGGGGAAAGTGGGGTGGGGGGAGGGCACTAAGGGTGAAGTGGAGTACCTACAACATGACTAACAATAATGCACAACTGAAATTTCACAAGGTTGTTAACTATCATAATCTTAATAAAAAAAGTTAGGAATCATTACTCTGGTCCTTTTCCTCATTTTATAAATGACTCACAGGGGCCACACCCATGGCCGAGTAGTTGAAGTTCCACGTGCTCTGCTTCAGCAGCCCAGGCTCAGGGGTTTGGATGCTGGGTGTAGACCCACACCACTCATCAGCCATGCTGTGGTGGTGACCCACATACGAAATAGAGGAAGACTGGCACAGATGTTAGCTCAGGGCTAATATTCCTCAAGCAAAAAGAGGAAGATTGGCAACAGATGTTAGATTAGGGTGAATCTTCCTTGGCAAAAAAGAAATTAAAAAAAAGACCCATTTATAGTGTATCTACAAGCACATATATGAGATGGATCCCTGTCCTCACCCTCACTAGAGTCCTTTGCAAGAAGCTGGCAAGAAACTTGGTTTCCTGACAAATGTGCCGTGATTAGGATAAAAATAAAACACAGGAGACAGCAGAGCACAGGTAACTGGAAAGCTGACAGTTTTGTTTTCGTTTTTAGGCAAGAAAAACTATTTAAAGATGAAGAAATAGGGCAGAAAAAAATCCACTGACATGCTCCTATGAAAGAAACAGGATGACCTTCTAAAAGAAAACAATGTCTAGGTCAATGTTGCCTGACACCTAAGACTGTTTTCCCTTAAAAATAATCTTTGGGGTCCATTGCCAGTAACATGGGGGCCAAAATCACCTGCAGGTCCTCCCACAGGGCGACACACTTAGAAATAAGGATTAAAAAACAGCAGCCTGTTAAACATACAGCTGAGTTTGCAAGTAACTGAAGAAACTCCTAGGGGTCCACGCCCAGAGCATTTAGCGGAGGTGGAGTTCAGCAGCTCTGAGGCTGTGCCGCGGTGGCTTGGTCATCTCCCCAGTGAGGTGCTTAGGTTCTGGTGGCCACGTGGAGGCAGGAGACAGAGCCTTGGACCTCAGTAGGGCCGGGGGTTGGAATCAAGACCCCTGCAGAAAGTTGGAGCCTTCACAGGCCCACAGCTTCAGTGAGGGTGAGCTAGACGAGAACCGGCTCAGGAGCGTGGAGAAAGCCTGGGCCTGGGGAGTCCGAGGGAAAGGTCCCCCATGAGGACGGGGAGCTCCAAGCCTGCTTGCACGCGGGCCTGGGCCTCAGGATGTGTCTCTCCTGCAAGGTCCAGTGATCCTCCAGGTCAAAGTCAGCATGAAGGACCCCTCGCTGTTGGTCTCCCTCGAATCCCGCCAGAAGCAACAAAGATGGCTCCAGAGAGACATCTTTCCCGCAGGATCCCCACAGGCAAAGCCGCCCTGAGCACCATGCACAAGAAAAACTCACAGAGCACACGAGAGCGCCACCACAAGCCCCTGTGAGAACCAGCAGCCGCATTCGACGCCAGCCCTTCAGAAGGTGGAATCACCTGACACACAGGCTAAAACGGCCGTGTTAAAACGATTAAAGGCGTGGTGAAAACAGGAGGAAAGAACAGACTTTTGTTTTTAAAAAGACCAAGTAGTTTTGAAAGAGAATTCCAGAAATAAAAAAATGTTTAATATTAAAAACTCAATGGACAGGTTAAACCACAGATTGAGCACAGCTAAGGAGAAAAGTGGTGAAATGGAATACGGACACAGAACACAGCACAGAGAGAGAAACAGAAATAGGAAAGAGAGGGAAAGAGACACAGAGAGCTAAGGGAAAAAAGTCACCTTCACAGAAGCAGTGGGGAGAGTGTTCCCAGACAGATGGAGTGCGATGCGAATGCTCAGCTCAGGAAGTGAGTCCTGAGCAGGAAGAACACAGCTGCCTTCACACCCAAGGCACTTAGGTGAGTCACCAGAACACCAGCACAAGTGATCACAGCGAGAACACAGCATCTCCTATGTGCTCAACGCTTTACTCAAACATCATCCTTTTAATATATTGGCCTATTTCCTTCCAGTCTTTCATCTATGCATGTTTAGTACACATACAAAAATTTCAGGGGAAAATCAGATTGATACAGTACATATAATTTTGTATGTACTTTTCTTACTCAGCGTTTTCCCATGAGCATTTTCGCAGGTCATTACGCAGCAGCAGCGGAACTGCATCAATAAGAGCGAAGACTTGAGTTGTGGTTACGAACGTGGGATGTGAAGTCAAGCGTTCTGTGTCTGAGTCCCAGCTCACGACTCACCAGCTGTGTGACCTTGGGTAAGTTACTCGTCCTCTCTCTGCTCCCATTTTCTCATCTGTAAGTTAGTGTGAGTTGCTATTTACTAAGCTATCCGCCAGGCACTGTGCTAAAAACTTGAATAATCCCATTTGATTTTCACAAAACCCCTATGGATTACATGTGTTATTGGCCTTATTTTACAGACGAGAGAACTGGGCCTTAGAAAGAATGTGAAGTGATTTGCCCCAAATCACACGGCCGCTGATGGTGCTTCGACTTGAATGCAGATGTGTCTGCAAAACCTGCGCCCTTGATGCCACACTCTTCTTCCATACGTTTGAAGAGGCTCAGAGTACCCACAGACCGTAAAGCTGACGACAAGAGGCCCCGAGTGCTGCACGTCTCCAATTATTTCCTATCACACACAGCCCAGGAAGAACGTCTTTGCCCATCAAACTCTGTGCGCACCTCAGGTCGTGCCTGCAGGGTGGTTACTCTGAAGTGGACTCACTGAGTTGAAAGGTGTGAACATTTTAAGGCTCTTAATCCATGCTGGCACACTGCTTTCCAGAAGCGACGAAACCATTTACAAACCCAGTAGCAGTTTAGGAGCGTAAAACTGATTTATTCTGTTATTCACTATTTAAATGCTTTGCCCAAGTTTCTTTAGATGTTCATTTGTCTAATTTGTATGTTGTATAGTTATATATTATGTTACGTTATACATTATGGTATATGTATTATATGTTATGTGTGCATGTATGCATGTATGTTATATATAATATATTAAGTTCTCTATTATGTTTTATATAGTTATATAGTATACGTATTAGCCAGTTTTATCAGGAATATGTTTAATAAACTTTGATTTTAGAACAGCTCTGGAGTTGCAGGAAAGTTGGGAGATAGTAGAGAGAGCTGTCACATGCCCCACATCCAGTTTCCCCGCTGTGAACACCTTCGTGGGATGGCGCATTTGCCGATATTAATGAACCAGTACTGACGCCCTATTTCGAGCTACAGTCCACACGTCACTCTATTTCCTTGTTCCCACCTATGACCCTCACTGTCCCAGGGTCCCACCCCAGATGCCGCCGCACGGTTAGCCGCCAGGGCTCTCTGGGCTCCTCTGGCTGAGGCAGGTTTTGCCTAGCATTCATTTTTGCAAATCTTTCTTCCAATTTATAATTTCCCTTTCTCATTTATGTGTGCTGTTTCCTGATGTATATGAAAAATAAACTCTATATTCAAATGGATCAGTCTTTTGTTCTGTGGTATCTTCTGCTGTATTTATTCTTAGAACGTTCTTCCCTACATCACAATGGCAGAAATGTTTACCTATAGAGATTCTCACTGTTTCACGTTTTCTCTTTTTATGTATATCTAATTCACCAAACCATACGGGATTTATTTTGGAATATGGTATGAGGGGGGTCTGATTTGCTCTTTTCCAAATAGTTACCATTCCTCTGAGCACCACCTCTTACAGAGTCCTTCCTTTGCCCCTTGATGTGTGACCCTCTGTTCCCTGTGAACGTTTGCTTCTGGGCTGCCCGCTCTTTCCCACAGCTATGCCGACCAGGCGCCCCAGTGTGCTCAGGACTGTGTCAGTTTTAGCGCTGGCAGCCCCGGTCCTGGGCACCCTCAGTCCCGGGCAAACTGGGACAGTTGGTCACCCACCCACGACCCAGCCTTGCACCACTGCCATGCTGTCCTGCTTACTGTTGTACGCCTTTTGTGGTCCCCCAAAGTGGGCTGTTTCTCTTCCATGAAATACAGAATATTTCACCAAATTGCAACATAAAAATCCTATGGGAAAATAATTTGAGAGCAGACAGTGTTGCAGTATCGAGTCTCCTCCTGGGAACACGCAATGCCTCTGTCCAGCCTTCTTTATGTTTCTCAGTAAGACGCAAAGTTCTCTATACACAGGCCTCTACATCCACCTCATTCCCGGGCAACCTAAAAGTTTACACTGCTATATTAAATGGCAACTTTCCCCCCATATTTGCTAAATAATTTTTAAAATATTCCATGTATATTCACACAGTTTTTCCTAGATGCACCAGTGTGAATATGCGCGTGCTTTATTGATCAACCACAGCCTTTTTTCTTTTGCTTTTTGCTGGGTTACCCTAAGTCTTCTCCACTTCTACCCCCGCCCCACATCTCAACAAGCTAGTACGTATCTTTTTATTTTCCCCATACGTAGATACGCCTAGATAGACAGATGGATAGATAGGTAGATACATAAAGTAGGTATGTTTTTTGGATCATTGACTGTTTGGAAAAATGAGATGATATTACATGCATCTTTCAAATCTTTAATGCATCTCGCCCGATTGCTTACCATGGCTGTAATGCTAAATATTTCTCCCATCAATGTGATGGTGCCTGTACGGGAAAAACACTCTTCCTCCCGGGTGCCTCCTGACTCTCACACCACTGCCACACAGCACTCCTGACACCAGATGTGAGGGTGCTCCACACACCAAGCCATCCTCCGACCCCAGCTGGGTGTCCCACAATTCAACTCTGTTCTAACGCTGACTACTCAGAGTGGGCACCACAGCTCACAAGTTAAGGGCTAAGTCGCACGAGACCATCCTCACTGCAGATGCTAGTTGAAAAGGCCCAGGTTGTCACCTGCACTTCTGACTGACCAGCTATCAACTGGGGTACCCATGACCCCCTCCCTGAGTGTGACAATTTGCTAGAATGGCTCACAGAACTCAGGGAACACTTACATTTATGGGTTTATTAAAGGACATTATAAAGGATGTGAATACAGAGCCAAATGAAGACATATATAGGGTGAGGTCAGGAAGGACCTTGAGCATAGGAGCTTCTGTCCCTGTGGGTTTGGGATGTGCCACCCTCCTAGCATGTGAATGTGTTCACCAACTCAGAAGCTCTCCAAACCCTGTACTACTGGGATTTTTATGGAGGCTTCATCACATAGGCCTGATGGACACTAATTCCATTTCCTGCCCCTCTGCCCTTCCTGGAGGATGGGGTTGGACTGAAAGTGCCTAACTTCTAATCACCCCTTGGTCTTTCTGGTGATGAACTCAGATCCTGAAGTTATTCAGGAGCCCACGAAGAGTGACCTCGTTAGAACAAATGATGCTGTTACCACCCAGGACATTACAAAGGATTCAGGATCTCCATGTCAGGAACCAGGCTCAAAGAACAAACACTAGAATAGACAATGCTACTGGTGCTTCTATCGTTTAGGAGAGCACAAGGGTTTGAGGAACTCTGTGCCAGGAACTGGGAGCAGAGTCCAAAATATATATTTCCTATTATTTCAGAGTACTTTTTCCCCACACACCCAGCAGCAATAAATTTTGCCAGCAAGAGTCCATCATAAAAGATTTCCTGGATAAAATATGGTGCATTGGAGCAATGGAACCCCATGCAGCTGTCAAAGGAAATGAGGAAGGTTTCCATGTATTGCTACAGACTGATCTCGAGGACATACCAGGACGGGAACGAACAAGGTTCAGGGCAGTGTTACAGGAGGTACTTTTTACGAAAGAAAAGGGGAAAATAAGACCAGATATAACTACTTGTTTATGTCTTCAAAATAAACAATGGCAGTAGGAACTAAGACCTAATAAAAATGGTTACCTCTAAGAAGAAGGAACAGGACGTTGGGGGTCAGGAGGGGAAGGTAGACTTCTCCGAATGTGTTTCATCATTTTCACTTTGGAATTATGTATTTTTTTTCACAATTATAAAAATTACACCAAAAATTCCTAAGACATGAAAAACAATAAAAACAACAAATGACTCCTAAACATACATCAGCTGTTGACTGGAGCAACACAGAGAATTATTCCATGTTTCTTTAAGGCACAGTAATTGCACAAAACTGGTAGGGGACACCCCAAAGACAAAAGGAATCCAAAAGAAATTGTAAATGACATTCGATAATCATATTTGTTAATAATAATACTGGAATTGTTATTTTTAAGCTGTAAGATATATATTGTAGAATAAAGTAAAGAAATAATTCTATCAATGTTATTAGCAACTGAGATTTCAGCATAAAAGAAATATGAATATAAAATTAAGGAAGTTGAGGGGCCGGCTCCGTGGCCGAGTGGTTAAGTTTGCGCGCTCCTCCGCGGCGGCCCAGGGTTCGGATCCTGGGCACCGCCATGGCACTGCTCATCAGGCCACGTTGAGGGGGCGCCCCACGTCCCACAACTAGAAGGACCTGCAACTAAGATATACAACTATGTACAGGGGGAGTTTGGGGAGATAAAGCAGAAAAAAGAAAAAAATAAGATTGGCAACAGTTGTTAGCCCAGGTGCCAATCCTTAAAAAAAAAAAAAAATTAAGGAAGTTGAGTACAAACCCTATAATCTTAATGTTGAACTGGAAATATCAGAATAAACTGATTTATATTTCTCTTTCTAAAAATACACTTTTAATGTTTATAGTTGAATAAGTCTCTCCTCTTTTCTGGAGCTTCTGGGTACTCGGTCTTCCCTAGAAAGAGTTCCTCTAGCCCTGCGCTGTACCCACTCTACCAGACTTGCCGTGTTGACCATTTCACTTTGATATTCAGGATTAAGCAGCCTGAACTGAGTTTTCAAAATTGTGTGAGATAAGAATCCACTTTTCTTTTCTTCCAAATGGACAGTCCATTGTGCCAGTACCAACGATGACACATCTACGCTTTTCCTGCTGAACCGATCCATTGCCTTGCTCACACGCGAACTTTCACACATCCTAGGAACTCACTCTGGATGCTGTTCTGTTACACTGATCGAGTTGTCTAACCTTATATTCATATTCTGTCACCTTGGTCACACTGGCTTCAGAGCATCCCGTGACACCTAGCGAGGCAAGGTATTCCTCAGAGTTCTTATTTTTCAGACTTTTCTTGACTACTCATTTGACCCAATTCCCACTCAAAAAATTTCACAAGGATTCTAACCAGAATTACATTACATTTATTTGTTAATTCTGGGAGAATTGGTATTTTTATGATATTAAGACTGCTCATTAAAGAACACTGCATGATCTTTTTCATGAGTTCATGAAGTTGTTTTATATTTATAAAATTTTTATAATGATGGTTTATAGTTTTCTTCATATAGGTCCTGTGTCTTTCTGGTTAAATTTATTCAAAGTATTTTATGTTATTTTTACATTTTTTTTCCAGCTTTCCTAGGGTACACTTGACTAAACAAATTGTATATATATAAATATGGTGTAAGATGCAATGTTTGATATATGTATACTTTGTGAAATTATTACCACAATCAAGGTAATTAACATATCCACACCTCCCACAGTTATGATTTTTTTGGGCTGAGAACACTGAAGATTAACTCTCAGCAAATTTCAAGAACACAATTCAGTATCCTGAGCTGCAGTCACCATGCTGGGCATTAGATCTCCAGCACGTGTTCATCCTACAGCCCTGGAGCTTTGTACCCTTTGACCCACATCTTCCCATTTCCCGCCAACCCCCCTAGACCCAGGGAACCACCACTCCACTCTGCTTTTATGAGTATGACTATTTTAGATTCCACACATTAAGTGAAATCAGGCAGTATATTTCTGTGTCTGGCTTATGAGTTGTTTTTTCAGCTCTTGTAAATGTAATGATTGTCTCATTTCCCTTTCTAGGTGTATACAGCTATAACACAGATAATTAGTCGTTGTGTGTTTATCTTGGATCCAAATTTTCTCATTCATTAGAGATTTTTGTTACTAAAATCTCCTGGGTTGTTACTTATATAAACATATGTTAAGCAAAAGAGATGGATCGTTTAATCTCATCTTTCATACTATATATACAGATATTCTTCTCTGACTTCATTCTCTAGAACAGCATGGCCCATGGAGTTTTCTCTGATGATGGAAACGTTCTATAGCTGTGCTAACACAGTAGCCACTAGGCACACGTAGCTGTAGAGCACTATCAATGTGCCTAGTGAGGGGCCGCCCGGTGGTGCAGCGGTTAAGTGGACACGTTTTGCTTCGGCGGCCCGGGGTTCGCCGGTTCACATTCCTGCTGCGGACATGGCACCGCATGGCAAGCCATGCTGTGGTAGGCGTTCCACATAGAAAGTAGAGGAAGATGGGCACGGATGTTAGCTCAGGGCCAGTCTTCCTCAACAAGAAGAGGAGGATTGGCAGCGGGTGTTAGTTCAGGGCTGATCTTCCTCAAAAAAGAAAAAGAAAAATTAAAAAAATAAATGTGCCTAGTGAGACTGAGAAACATTTTGAATTTTATTGAAGTTCAATTCCTTTACATGTAAACAGCCACATGTGACTAATAGCTACCCTAATGCACAGCACAGATCTAGAATATCTGAAACAATGTCAAATAATAATGAAATCGTAGGAACGTCTATATAGCCCCGGCTTTTAATCAAAATAGTTTGAGTCTTTTGCTACTTAGCGTACTCTTTGCTGTCAGTTTTTGGTAAACAGACTATCATATGTAGGTATTTTTTTCTATTTCTGTGTTACTTAGACTTTCTATTAAAAATTCTGGCTGAAGTTTAGCAAATTACTTTTCACTATTTATTTATGTGATTGTGGGACTTTCTCCCTCATTTTGGTGATATGATGGACTATGATGACAGATTTTCGAATATCTGACTAGCGCCAGTGCTGAAATAAGCCATATTTGGTCATAGTCTAACTTGTTTGTATGTGATTTGAAAATAAAAATTAAAAGGTGACTTTTAACTGGAAATTATGTTCCAGCTTCTTCAGCAGCACCTGACTCTTTCCGTTTCTTCCCCATCAGTGACAAGGGAGGACTCTGCCCTCCCTGTTGGGCAGAGACCACCCTCACTGCAGAGTCAAGAACATCACTATGCGGCCGCCTTCCCAGCATAACCAGTTCCTCATTCCAAAAGGAGAAAGGTATTTTCTCCCACTTAGTGGGATGTCTTTTCATTTTGTGCGTGGTTTCCTTTGCCTCGTGGAAGCTTTTTATTCTAACGTAGTCCCATTTCTTTCTTCTTTCTTTTGTCTCCCTTCCCTGAGTAGACATGGTATTCAAAAAGATACTGTTAAGACTGATGTCAAGGAGTGTACTGCTTCTGTTTTCTTCTAATGTTTTTATGGTTTCATGCCTTACATTCAAGTCTTTAATCCATTTTGGGTTGAGTTTTGTGTTTGGTGTAAGATAATGGTCTACTTTCACTCTTTGGTACGTGGCTGTCCAGTTTTCCCAACACCATTTTCAGAAGAGACTTTCCTTTCTCCGTTGAATGTTCTCGGCTCCACTGTTGACCACTGTCTATCCAAAGATGCGTGGTTTTATTTCCGGGCTTTCAGTTCTGCTCCATTGACCTGTGTGTCTGACACTGTACCACTGCCATGCTGTTTTGATTACTGTAACTTTGTAGTATATTTCCAAGTCAGGGACCGTGATACCTCCAGCTTTGCTCTTTTTCCTCAGGATTACTTTGGTTATTTGGGGTCTTTTGTTGTTCCATATAAATTCTAGGATTCTTTGTTCTACATCTTGAAGAATGTCATTGGGATTCTGATTGGGATTGCACTCAATGTGAAGATTGCTTTTAGGTCATATGGACATTTTAACTATCTTTAGTCTTCCAATTGAGGAGCATAAAATGTCTTTCTGTTTCTTTAAGTCTTCTTTGATTTCTTTTAATAATTCCTTACATTTTTCAGTGTATAGGTCTTTCACCTCCTTGGTTAAATTAATTCCTAGGTATGTTATTCCTTTGGTTGAGACTGTAAATGGGATTCTATTCTTCATTTCTCTTTCTGCTAGTTCATTACTAATGCACAGAAATGCAACTGATTTCTGTATCTTGCTTTTGTATTTTGACTGTGCAACTTTGCTGTACTTTTCGATTATTTCTAATAGTTTTTCTGGGATTCTTTAGGGTTTTCTATATATACAATTGTGTGAACAGACATTTGTTCAGAGAAGATATACAGGTGCCCGAGAGCCACATGAAAACATGTTCAACATCACTAATTATTAGGGAAGTGCAAATCAACACTGCAATGAGATATCAATTCACACACATCAGAATGGCTATAATTAACAAGACAAGAAATAACAAATCTTGTTATTTGTTGAGAGGATGTGGAGAAAAGAGAACCCTCATACACTGCTAGTGGGAATGCAAACTCATGAAGCTACTATGGAAAACAGGATGAAGATTTCTCAAAAGATTAGAAATAGAAATACCATATGATCCAGCTATCCTGCTACTGGGTAGCAATCCAAAGATCAAGAAACCAACAACGGAAAGAAATGTATGCACCCCTGTATTCATCGCAGCATTATTCCCAACAGCCAAGATATGGAAGTAACCCAAATACCCATCAGCGGAAGAATGAATAAAGAAGATGTTATACGTATATACAATAGAACACTACCCTCCCATAAAAATAGACAATTTGTGCCATTTATAACAGCATGGATGGACATTGAGGGTATTATGCTAAGCAAAATAAGCCAGACAGAGAGAGATGAACACCATATGATTCACACATATGTGGAAGATAAACAGAACACATGGAGAAGGAGAAGAGATTAGTGGTTACCAGAGGGGAAGGGGGTGTGGGAAGGGCCAAAGAGATAAAGTGACACAAATGCACAGTGATGGATACAAACTAGACTATTGCTGGGGAACATGACTCAGTCTGTACAGAAGCTAATTCCTGATGATAAACACCTGAACTTTACACAATGTTATAAGCCAATATGACTCATTAAAATAATTAAACTTTTTTTAAAAATTAAGAAGATTAATGGGTGGAACAAACAAAAGGTAAATAAACCAAGAGCCCCTTCTCTAGACTTAGGCCAGGCAGTTCTTGTAAAAATGCTTAGGAGGACCAAGTTAACTACAATTTCCATGTGCCACAAACACTTTTTTCTAGTGTTTCAATACAAATAAAAATGGCTAATTAGTTTAATTCTACCTGGTAAATCCTAGGAATAAAGTAAGGAGCAGCAAAGCGCATGTAGAACATGTAAATTAAAGTAAAGAAAAATTTATTTCCTCTTTATTGCACAGGTACCAATTTAAGCAATGTTAGATGGCAGGCATTATATATGGGCAAATATTCATTGAAATATATAGTATTTTCCAAACACTCTAAAAAGTAAAATATCTCCTAAATAAAGAAAGAGGTCAGGGAAATAAAAGATCATTCTCAGCAGAAGTAAAACACTATCACCTAGAACTAATTTGGGAGTATCCACATTAGAAACAGGAATGAGGAAGATAAAAGAAAACTTAGGACGATACTAACAGGGGTCCCAGATAAAGCATCTTCGCGCTGCGTACCTGACTCACACTCAGTCCACCCAGGGCTTGTGAGGACAAAGACACAGGCTAAAAAACCGGCAGCCTCTCCATTTCCTATGGCAAAGAAGACACGAAGTCCATGGATAAGTGAGGGAGGCGACTATAGACAAAACCTGGCGTGTCTGTAATATTCTTTACATTGACTACGCTTCTGAAAGTTCAGTCCAACCCATGTGAAGAATCAGAGCTCTTAAATAGAAACACGTGCTGCATAAACCCTGCATCACCTGGACCAGGCAGACAGATTTTCGGGCCTACCCCCCCCCCGCCCATCTCCTTGCCAATCAATTGTGCATAAAGCCTTTCTTCTTTCAAAGACCAGTGTGCCACAGTGTCAGCTTCTGTGCACAATGGATGGTGAGCCCTTGTTCGGTAACTCTCTGCCTTACAAAACTTGAATAATATTATCTCACTTTGCTGGGTGAATTTGTCACGGACTAATTGCCCCAAGGAACTCAAGGGCGGGTTTGGAAGCATTTAACTATTTTCACAAATTATTTTTTCCCTTTGTTATGTTAAGGACATGCAATCACCAACCACCCTGAACCAGCTGAAGCCTCACCAGAAGAGCTAGCTTCTGACCTCTGCCTTATTTTGAATGCTGGGATCTCTCCAGGAGGAGGTTAGGCCTCATTGATACAGAAGCATGTGTTCCAACTGAGCTTGAGCAAGCGAATACCCACCCCTCCCTTTTGAATATTCATCTCCCATCTGAAATAGATGTCCCTGCTTTCCTTTGTTCCCAGACGCCATGACTTTGGAAATGATTCCACATGGCCTCCTGTTTGCTGCAAATATACTTTGTGAGACAACTACTTCCGGTGGAGAGTCTGATCTAACTCGCCAGGAGGGAACTCACTTTGGTTTCAGTAACAGATTGCCAATGTTTTTGCTAATTTTTCTATTTGGTTGTTTGTCTTTTTCTTACTCTTTAGGTACATTGCAGGGATTGACTCTTTTGGTGTCATTTGTTTCAAATATTCTTTCTCAATTTATCATGTGTATTCTGACTTTACTCACGGTTTTATGATATTTTGACACTCTTTAAAACTATTTTGCATTGGGGCCGGCCTGGTGGTGCAGCGATTAAGTTCGCACGTTCCGCTTCAGTGGTCCTGGGTTCACCAGTTTGGATCCCGGGTGTGGACAAGGCACTGCTTGGCAAGCCATGCTGTGGTGGGCGTCCCACACATAAAGTAGAGGAAGATGGGCACGGATGTTAGCTCAGGGCTAGTCTTCCTAAAAGAAAAAAAAATTTTGTATTATCCATTATGTCTATCTATCTATGGCTTCTGGGTTTCCTGTCCTTCTTTAAATCATTTCCCCTTAGCCATATGTATATCCCAAACTTTCTTCTAAAATTTATTTTTTGTCTTTGCTGATTATACTGTGTAATACATGTCTGATCAATATCTGATTTAATTCCTTGTGCAAACTCCATTTTGAATACCAGAAATCTTGTGTTTTGTTTGATGTTTGTTGTTTTTTAAATTATCATAACACCCAACCACCATTGCCAAAGTCAGTGATTATTGTTCCAGAAAGTGCTGATGTCTCCTTTATTATGGTTATCTGTATGCATGCCTCTTTCCTCTACTGGAATGTAAGCCCCTTGAGGATGGTTTCTTGCCATTTATCTTAATGTCCCTGTACTGGTCCTGAGCTTGTTTGCCCTCAGGCCCGTTTCTCCTCTCTCTCACCCCCAGACTGAGAGAAGCTGCTGTAAGAGGGCTGATGTCTGCGGCCTGCATCTCCTCTGCTTCCCTATCATCTGCCTCCAGCTGGGTTCAATTAATAGGAGGCACTAGGAGGAGACTGAAGAGTGGGAGGAAGGGAGAAGCCAGGGCATGCCTCCTCCTTCTCTGAGGCATCCAGCATCTCTGGAGACAGCTAACTCTCCTCCATGACCCCAGTTCCGTAACCCTGGCCACCAAGCTCCTATATGATCACCACCTCCCTTTGTACCCTCAGATGGTAGTGGCTTCCTGGTGTTGCTAATCTCTGGTTAGCATCACTGTCCTCTCTTTGGCTTCTCAGCTTTCCCATCGTCTAAGTAAACCAGTTCCCTGCTTGAAATTTCCTATATTGATTCAGCCCTGATACACTCTCCAACAGTATTTAATCTTATGCCCTGATCAGAGGAAAATCTCAAATAAATATTTTTTTAGTGATGAGTATCATGATGGCCTTCCACACCTTAGCACAATTACTGGGAACTGCTCATTCTTAGCTATTCAATACCATATGCAATAGCATTAGCCAAACATTGTTAATTATCAGGCAACCATCACCTCCAAAACTACAGCATCCGGTTTCCCCATCACCACAGCAATGGTGCTATCCTCATTAACAGATTCTGTACATTCTGGATTCAGTTCAGAATTTCTCTGTCCTTCATTGCCATTCAACATCATCTTTTCACCTAGGATTCTACTAAATGGATTGGTTATTAAAATCTTTTTTCTTTGGGCCTCCATGGTCTCTACTACCCAAACCGAACCGTCAATATTTATTAAGTGACTGGGCGAGTATCTATTGAGAGCCCAATATCTACCAAGCACTCTGCAAAGCAGAAGCTAGAAGATCACCAAGATATAGCCTTTCTGGGATCTTAATAAGTTGGCAATTATAATGCAATACACACTCTGTATAATCGCTTCCCCTTAAGTAAGGGCAGGATTTGAGAATATGGTGGGATAGTTACTCCCTTGACTGGGTTACATTTTATGTCAAAGGTAGTGGGTAATCACGCCCGTGATTATGTAATGTTGCATAAGATGATGTTCTTAGCGGACTGAGAGGAGACATTCTCCTGCTGGTCTTGAAGAAGCAAATTGCCATGTTGTAGAGTGGGCCATTGGCAAGGACCTGGGTTGAGAGTGGGCCCCAGCCAGCAGCTATTAAGAAAACAGCCGCAAGAAAATAAATTCTGCCAACAACCTAAGGGAGCTTGGAAGCTTAACTATCCCTAGTCGAACCTCCAGATGAGGACACAGATGGCCAAGATCTTGATCTTGGCTTTAGATCCTGAGCAGAGCATCCAGGACTCTCGACCCACAGAAACTGTGAGAAAATAAATTCTGTTGTTTCAAGCTGCTATGTTTCTTACACAGCAATAGACAAAGAAAACAAATAACCTCTGACAGGGGTTGACAGAGGATATTATTAGTACACACAGAGAAAGACCTAACCCAGCCTATGGTCAGGGATGACTTCCTAAGAAAGGCCTAAAGCTGAGACCTCAACACTCTGCCTGTGTTAGTCAAGGCAGCAGGAGGGGAGGGGGGAGAGGAGGGATAGAGAGATACTCCAGATAGAAAATCCCACAAGAGTGTGTGTGTGTTCGTGTGTGTGTGTGTGTGAGAGAGAGAGAAAGGAGAGAGAGAGAAACACAGATGACAAACTCCTCCTCTTTAGATCTCTAGTAGTATGCTAATTTCCGCTGGCTTTAAGCCATACTTAAACCATATCCTTTAGGACGAAGGCTTCTCCTCCGTCCAACCACTCTCACTTCACCCTATATTTTAGCCAACAACTTCCACTTGTATTAGGAAAGATCTGTTTTTCTTACTTTGCAACTCTTATCCCAGAAATTTTGCCATAAATGTCCTAGCTACAGACAGCAGCTTCTTTGACTCACAAGAGGTCTTCCCCATCTGTTTCTCACAATAACTGTTCCATCATCTCCCGGTCACTGCCCTAAGGTACATCCTTTTGGTCTCTACCCAGAATCCCACCCCTCACCCACAACAGCGCATTTGTATAATGACTATGTGCGTGCCTGTTCATGGTATCCTGGCTAGCTTGTCCCCTCCATGGCCTCTCGAGGGCTTGGACCACGTCCATTTTACATTCTGTCTCATTTTAGTGTCTATCATATCATAAACACCTGCTGACTGGCTGCTCCATTTTCTTACAAGCAAGGCTTAGTGACATCTGAGCTAATCAAAGCACAAAGAAACCTCTCTCACCCCCAGCCCCCAGACCACCTTTCAGATCTTCTCTCCTCATGGGATATTGTGGGGTTTGGAGAGATGGACAATGGGCTAGAAATTTCATTTTTGTCTTTGTTCAAATGTATGAATAGCTAAGTTTTTTGAGTGTGTATTATTCGTCCGGCATTGTGTAAAGCTCTTTACATGGATTATCTCATCCCATGCTGCAGACATATGTGGTAATATATTCCCCATTATACAGACGAGGAAACTAAAGCTTAGAGAGATGCAGGGAGTAGCAGAGCAGGGACACCAGCCCCAGAGCTGTGTGTACAGGGCCCAGGTTCTCAATCACTACAGCACAGTGGCTTTCAGGTCCAACCTGGGTCTTACTCCATCCAGGAAGTCCTCCTTGACCACAGATGCAACCAAACAATGTTGGGCCTGGGAAGCTGTCTCCTCCTTGGGGGGTTTTACACTCTGGCACAGAGCTGGCATGTGAGTTGAGACTGCTTCGATTTAATGACATTCTGCCACCACCAACTTTGTGATCTTAATCCCTCAGCCTAAATTACTTCACCTGTAAAATGGGGATAATAACAACTACCTCGTAGGGTAGCCACAAGAATTGAATAAGATAATGCACATAAAGTATTTATTCCCAGCATTAGCAGCTAGTAAGCACTCAAGAAAAATGTGATTACTATTATTCTGATCCTCAAGGAGGTAAAGCAGGTGCATACACTTAGGATAACGCACTTCCTACTAGTGAAAGAGCAAAACTGCTGGGGACTAAGACGATAAACATCAGATATGTTGAAAGTTGAAATGTCTCTTTAAAACATTATTTTCACAATACTTTTTTTTTTTTTTTGGTGAGGTAGATTGGCCCTGAGCTAACATCTGTTGCTAATCTTCTTCTTTTTGCTAGAGGAAGACTGTCACTGATCTACCATGTGTGCTAGTCTTCCTCTATTTAGTATGTGGGATGCTGCCAAAGATGGCTTGATGAGCAGTGTGTAGGTCCATGCCTGGGATCCGAACCTGTAAAGCCCAGGCTGCCAAAGCGGAGCGTGCAGACTTACACACTAAGCCACCAGGCCAGCGCCTCATGGTACCGTTCAAATTATGTATAATAAGCAGAAGGAGAGGGACTGTAAATGAGTGTTTTTACCTTTGTGATTATTTTTTTCCAACTTTTAAAAATTTTATTGAGGTCATAATAGTTTATAATGTTGTGAAATTTCAGTTTTATATTATTGTTTGTCAGTCACCATATATATGTACCCCTTTCCCCTTATGCCCACCCCCAACGCCCTTCCTCTCTGGTAACCACTAATCAGTTCTCTTTGTCCATGTGTTTATCTTCCACATATGAATGAAGTCACATGGCATTTGCCTTTCTGTCTGAGTTATTTCGCTTAACATAACACCCTCAAGGTCCATCCATGTTGTTGTAAATGGGACCATTTTGTCTTTTTTTATGGCTGAGTAGTATTGAATTGTATATATATATATACACACACACCCCACATCTTCTTTATACATTCATCAGTTGATGGGTACTTGGGTTGCTTCCACATCTTGGCTATTGTGAATAATGCTGCAATGAACATAGGGGTGCACAAGTCTCTTTGAATTGTTGATTTCAAGTTCTTTGGATAAATAGCCAGGAGTGGGATAGCTGGGTCATGTAGTATTTCTATTTTTAATTTTTTGAGAAATCTCCATACTGTTTTCCTTAGTGGCTGCACCAGTTTGCATTCCCATCAGCAGTGTATGAGAGTTCCCTTTTCTCCACAGCCTCTCCAACATTTGTTATTTTTTTGTCTTGGTAATTATAGCCTTTCTAATAGGTGTAAGGTGATATCTCATTCTAGTTTTGATTTGTGTTTCCCTGATTAGTGTTGTTGAACATCTTTTCATGGGCCTGTTGGCCATCCATATACCTTCCTTAGAGCAATATCTATTCATATCCTCTGCCCATTTTTAGATCAGGTTGTTTGCTTTTTAGTTGTTGAGTTGTATGAGTACTTTATATATTTTGGAGATTAACCCCCTGTCAGATATATGATTTGCAAGTATTTTACGCCAGTTGGTAGGTTGCCTTTTCGTTTTGTTCCTTGCAGAAGCTCTTTAGTCTGATGAAGTCCCATTTGTTTATTTTTGCTTTTGTTTCCCTGGCTCAGGTAGACACGGGATTTGAAAAGATCCCTCTAAAACCAATGTCAAAGAGCGTACTCCCTGTATTTTCTTCTAGGATTTGTATGGTTTCACATCTTACCTTCAAGTCTTTGATCCATTTTGATGGATCCATTGTTAATTTTTGTGTATGGTGAAAGATAATGGTCTGCTTTCACTGTTTTGAATGTGGCTGTGCAGTTTTCCCAAAACAATTCTTCGAAGAGACTTTCCTTCCTCCATTGTATGTTCTTGGGTCCTTTGTTGAAGGTTAGCTGTGCGTAGATTGCATTGTTTTATTTCTGGGCTTTCAATTCTGTTCCATTGATCTGTGTGTCTGTTTTTGTATTAGTACCATGCTGTTTTGATTACCATAGCTTTGTAGTGTATTTTGAAGTCAGGGATTGTGATGCCTCCAGTTTTGTTCTTTTTTCTTGGGATTACTTATAGCTACATGGGATCTTTTGTTATCCCATATGAAATTTAGGATTCTCTGTTCTATTTCTGTGAAGAATGTCATTGGGATCAGATTGAGATTGCATTACATTGTAGATTGTTTTAGGTAATATGGACATTTTAACTATCTTTATTCTTCCAACCCGTGTGCATCGAATATCTTTCCATTTCTTTATGTCATCAGTGATTTCTTTCAATAATGTCTTACAGTTTTCATTGTACAGGTCTTTCACCTTCTTGGTTAAATTTATTCCTAGATATTTTATTCTTTTGGTTGAAATTGTAAATGGGATTCTCTTCTTGAGTTCTCTTTCTGTTAGCTCATTATTAAAGTATAGAAATGCAGCTGATTTTTAGAAGTTGATTTTGTATCCTTCAACTTTGCTGCAGTTGATCATTTCTAATAGTTTTCTGACAAATTATTTAGGGTTTTTCTATGTATAAAATCATATCATCTGCAAATAGTGAGGGTTTCACTTCTTCCTTGCCTATTCCTTTTATTTCTTTTTCTTGCCTAATTGCTCTGGCCAAAACCTCCAGTATTATGTTGAATAAGAGTGGTGAGAGTGGGCACCCTTGTCTTGTTCCTCTTCTCAGAGGGATGGCCCCTTTGAGTATGACGTTGGCTGTGGGTTTATCATATATGGCCTTTATTACATTGAGCGACTTTCCTTCTATACCCATTTTATTCAGAGTTTTTGTCATAAATGGATGTTCGATCTTGTCAAATGCTTTCTCTGTATCTGTTGACATGATCATGTGGTTTTCATTCCTCGTTTTGTTAATGTGTGTATCACATCGATTGATTTTGCAGATGTTGAACCATCCCTGCATTCCTGGTATAAAGCCCACTTGATCACAGTGTATGATCCTGTTGATATATTTCTGTATGCAAGTTGGCAATATTTTGTTGAGGGTTTTTGCATCTATGTTCATCAGCAATATTGGCCTGTAATTTTCCTTCTTTGTGTTTTCCTTGTCTGGCTTTGTGATCAGGGTGATGCTGGCCTTATAGAATCTGTTAGGAAGTGTTCCGTCTTCTTCAATTTTTTGGAATAGTTTGAGAAGGATAAGTATTAAATCTTCTTTGAATGCTTGTTAGAATTCTCCAGAGCAGCCTTCTTGTCTTGGGCTTTTGTTTTTTGGGAGGTTTTTGATGACTGTTTCAATCTCTTTACTTGTGATTGGTCTATTCAGGTTCTCTATTTCTTCTTGATTCAGTTTTGGGAGATTGTATGAGTCTAAGAATTTATCTATTTCTTCTAGATTGTCCAATTTGTTGGCGTGTAGTTTTTCATAGTATGATCTTATAATCCTTTCTATTTCTGTGGTATCTGTTGTAATTTCTCCTCTTTCATTTCTAATTTTATTTATTTGAGCCTTCTCTCTTTTTTTCTTATTGAGCCTGGCTAAGGGTTTGTCAATTTTATTTATCTCCTACATGAACCAGCTCTTTGTTTCATTGATCCTTTCTACTGGTTCTTTGTTTTCAATTTCATTTATTTCTGCTCTAATTATTATTTCTGCTCTTCTGCTGACTTTCAGCTTTGCGTGTTCTTCTTTTTCTAATTCCATTAAGTGTAGCTTAAGATTGCACACTTGAGATTTTTCTTATTTGTTTAGGTGGGCCTCTATTGATATGAATTTCCCTCTTAGGACCACTTTTGCTGTATCCCATCTGAGTTCCTATGGTATATTTTCATTTTCATTTGTCTCCAGATATTTTTCGATTTCTGCACTAATTTCTGGAGTGATCCATTGGTTGTTCAGTAGCATGTTGTTTAGTCTCCACATATTTGTCATTTTCCCAGCTTTTTTCTTCTGGTTGATTTTTAGCTTCATAGCATTATGGTCAGAAAAGATGCATGATATGATTTCAATCTTCCTAAATTTATTAACGCTTGCCTTGTTTCCCAGCATATGGTCTACCCTTGAGAATGTTCTATGTGCACTTGAGAAGAATGTGTATTCTGCTGGTTTTGGATGGAGTGTTCTGTATATATCTATTAAGTCCAACTGGTCTAGTTTTTTAATTTAATTCCACTTTTTCCTTGTTGATTTTCTGTCTGGGTGATCTATCTATTGATGTAAGTGGGGAGTTAAAGTCCCCTACTATTATTGTATTGCTGTTAATATCTCCCTTTAGGTCTATTAATAGTTGCTTTATGTACTTTGGTGCCCGTGTTACATGCATATATATTTATAAGTGTTATGCCCTCTTGGTGGAGTGTCCCTTTTATCATTATACACTGCACCTTTTTGTCTCTCATTGCCTTTTATAACTTGAAGTCTACTTTGTCAGAAATAAATATGGCAACACTTACTTTCTTTTGTTTGCCATTAGCTTGGAGTATCATCTTCCATCCCTTCACTCTGAGCCTGTGTTTGTCTTTAGAGCTGAGGTGTGTTTCCTGGAGGCAGCATATTTTCGGCCCTTGTTTTTTCATCCATCTAGCTACTCTGTGTTTTGAGTGGAGAATTCAATCCATTTACATTTAGAGTGATTAGTGATATATGACTGCTTAATGCTGCCATTGTATCACTCATTTTCTGGTTGTTCTGTATTTCCCTTGTTTCATGTCCTGTGTATTTCAGACTACCAATTCAGTTTGGTAGTTCTCTATGATGGTTTTCTCAGTTTTCTATTTATTTATCATTGTGTCTCTGTTCCTATTATTTGTTTAGTGGTTACCTTAGGGTTTGTATAAAAAATCTTGTAGATGAGGTAGTCCATTTTCTGATAGCCTCTTATTTACTTAGTCTAAGCCCATTCCATCCCTCTCTTATCCTTCTAAGTTGTTGTTGTCACAATTTATTCCATCTTGTGTTGTGAGTTTGTGGTTAAAACAATGAGATTATATTTATTTTTGATGTTTGCCTTCCCTTTACCCTTAATGTTATAATTAAGTGTTGCTAATCTGTTCTGATAGAGAGCTGCAATTTCCTGATTTTTGTCTACCTATTTATCTCCTTGCTCAATGCTTTGTAAACTATTTCTTTTTTTTCCAGATATGAGGTTGTCCTTGATCAATTCTTGTAGGTAGGGGTCTTGTGGCAATGAACTCCTCCAGCTTCTCTTATTTGGGAAAGTTTTTATTTCTCTTTCATATCTGAAAGATATTTTTACTGGATAGAGCATTCTTGGCTGAAAGTTTTTGTCTTTCAGAATTTTGAATATATCATTCCACTCTCTCTTAGGCTGTAAGGTTGCTGCTGAGAAATCCACTGAAAGTCTGATGGGGGTTCCTATGTAAGTTATTTTCTTGTGCATTGCTGCCTTTGATATTTTTTCTTTGTCAACTTTTACCAGTTTTACTACTATATGCCTTGGAGAAGACCTTTTTACATTGATGTAATTAGGAGTTATATTAGCTTCTTTTACTTGTATTTCCAGCTCCTTCTCCAGGTTTGGGAAGTTCTCAGCTAGTCTTTCTTTGAACAAGCTTTCTGCTCCAACTAGCCCCCTACCTTCTCCCTCTGGAATACCTATAATCCTTATGTTGCATTTCCTAACTGAGGTATTTCTCAGAGAATTTCTTCATTTCTTTTTAGTCTTAGTCCTCATTGTTCCTCCATCTGAAGCATTTTTATATATCTGTCCATCAGATTGCTAATTCTGTCCTCCATAATTTCAGCTCTGTTATTCAGGGACTCTGGATTTTTCTTTATCTCATCCACTGTGGTTTTCATCTTCAATGTTTCTGATTGGTTTTTCTTCATAGTTTTGATTTCTTTTGTGGAGAATTTTCTCTGTTCATGAATTTTGTTCCTGATTTCAGTGAACTGTCTATCTGTATTTTGTTGTAAATGGCTGAGGTTTTTTTTTTTATATATAGCTATATTGAATTCTCTGTCATTTAGATTGTAAATTTCTGTGCCTTCAGGGTTGATTTCTGGGTTCTTGTCATTTTCCTCCTGGTCTGCAGTATTAACATATTTCGTCAGACTATTTGATGGCATGGATTTGTGCCTTCGCATAGTGATAGTATCTGGTTGCAGCTTCCACCTGCTGCCACTGTGGTGGGTGGTCAGGAGCTGTGTATTCTGAGCTCACTGTGATCCCTGGTGTCTGTGCCTGTCCTTAGAATCTATTCTGACAGGGCCCGTCTGCAATTTCTAGCTAGCTCGCTGATAGCTGATGCATTTCTAACATATGTGTGGGTGCTCTGGCTGACTAGTTGAGCTGGAGTGCCAGGCAGAGGGAGGGGCTCTTTCTTTTGTTCATGATCCCTGGGGCATTCTCACTCTGCCCTTGCTATTTGCTCTCCTAGGGTGCTGTCTTGATGGAGACACCCCTGCAATAGATTAGCCACCTCTGTGTGGGGCTTTCCCATGGGCTGTGAGGAAATTTGGAGAACAAGGGTGTTCCCATGGGGAGCTTCCCTTCCCCTCTCTTTTCTCAGAGCCTCATGTGATTCCACGCCCTGGATCACTGCCATTGGGGGAGGGAGAGGAGATCCCCTTATCTCCTTCCACTTCTTCTTAGGGTGCCCTGCACCTCCACCTTCAGACATATGGCCACATGGGTCTCTCAGACCTCTTTTATGTTGTGTGAATATCCTCTGTTGGTTTGTGAATGTCCTTTTCATTGTATCTTGGGGGGGAGAGTCTAAGGGAAGAGCTCACTCCACCTTGATGCTGACATCACTCATTGCCACAGTTTTACACCTACAAAATCCGATCAGTCCTCCTTGGGATTCCTCTACTGGAGAAGGACAGAGAGAATTCAGAAACCACCCTCATCTGCTGTTCAGGAGCTATAGGCCTGAGATCACTGTAATGGCTGTTCATCATCCTATGGGCTTCCACTACCCCTGCTATCAGTTCAGGTTGGGCTCTGGGTTAACACCATTGCCCAGAGCGCAGCCTGCAGGCATTATGTGCCTAATACATCCAAAAATCACCTTTGTGGTTTTTAATGGTGAACTTTAACATTGTTGTAAACTAGGAAATACTTCAGCTGATTCCTAAATCCCCAATAACTTTGTGATAAGGTAAGGAGGATGATATTCAACAGAGAGGCTCAGAGCAGCTACTCACTCAATACATCAGAGAGAGCGCAGTATGCTCAAGACAGGAGTCGAATTGGCTCTTTCAATATTTTCAATGTAGCTAATGAAGGGCAAACCTCAGAATGTTCAGAGCTCCAGAACTTTTCAGATAAACACTGGAAATAGTGAGTAAAATTCATGTCAGAGATTGATGTACTCAAATATACTCCATACAAAAATGGAGAGAAAATTTCAGCATTTTAATCTTTTCTAAATATGGTCTCCTTGAAATGCAGTGGGAAAGGTCTCATCTGCAAGCCAAGAGATGTGGGCTCCAGTGCTGGCTCTACTTAACTAGCTGTGTGGCCTTGGCAAGCTGCAGTGTCTCACTGGGCTTAGCATCCCTATCTTCACAAATGAGCAGTTGGGGAGCCCGACTGGAGGACCCCACAAGTTCCTTCCAGCTCTAATATCCAATGGAATAAGCGACTTGGCATCTTCTATTTATTTTTGGTATCTTTTATTTTTAAAGCGGATAATCACCTTTGAAAGCATACACTTTAAATAAAACATGGATTTAAGGCATCTTGGAAAGGCATCTTGATGGCCACTGGCTGGAGGAAAACACACAGCAATTAGCAGCTGGAGTCAATGCAAAATTAATTCATGTAGCAAGAGTATTAAAATATTTTCTTAGGCATAAAAATGAAACTTTCAAGATTATCATTTTTAAAATCGTAACTTTCAAAATGTACACAGTTAGTAGCCATGTGAAAAAATAAAGCACAGCATTATAAACAAAATGTATTTTACATGTAAACCTCAATTATAGAAAGCAAAGCCTTCCTATGAATTATTTTCAAACATTCAAATTAGGTGTTAATTCATAACAGCCAAAATTTCCAACAAACTGTATATTTGTATTATACTAGTATATGTGAATTAGTGCACATAGGCTTAGTGAATTTCAAAGCATTATACATTTATTTAAAGTAGGCTTCAGGGGCTGGCCAGGTGGTGTAGTGATTAAGTTCACACACTCCACTTGGGCGGCCTGGTGTTCACAGGTTCGGATCCCGCACAAGGACCTACACACTGCTCATCAAGCTCTGCTGTGGCGGTCTCCCACATACAAAATAGAGGAAGATTGGTGTGGATGTTAGCTCAGCAGTAATCTTCCTCAAGCAAAAAGAAGAAGATTGACAACAGATGTTAGCTCAGGAACAATCTTCCTCACCAAAAAAAAAGAAAAAGAAAGAAACTAAAGTAGGCTTCAGTATAATTGTACTTCCGTGACTCATCTGTACATTTTTGCTTCAGGGAGCTGATGAACCCAGGGACATGGCACCTCTTGGCAAGCCATGCTGTGGTGGGTGTCCCACATATAAATAGAGGAAGATGGGCACCCATGTTAGCTCAGGGCCAGTCTTCCTCAGCAAAAAGAGGAGGGTTGGCAGCAGATGTTAGCTCAGGGCTAATGTTCCTCAAAAAAAAAAAAAAAATACTGATGAAAAGGCACTTCCCATGGCAACTCATGTGAATTATGCTGGCACCTTCCAAAATCTGTGACTGATGCCTGGTTTATGAATCAACTTTTTGCTTTTTGTTGCTATCACTGATACTGTTATTTGTCTTATTTTATTTTTGGTTTGGTTTTTCCCTCTCCCAAGAATTCTTATAATATGTTAATTTGTAGATATATTTTGAAACTGCATCTTTCTTATCATTTTCTGTTACAAAATTATCTAATCCCTGATCCAAATTGTAATACAAATACCCCATCCTATTCTAGTCCTGGTGAAATCGAATAGCTTGGAAATATCTCTCAAATCCATTATCTGTCATCTCTGTGTTCCTCAAGGGACATTAGCTAAATTGTCAAACCTCTCCCTGGAGGTAACAATGAACCAGAGGAAGGTACCCCAACAAGTGAAAAGTAAGCAAATAAGAGAGATATTCCATACAGTGAGCACACACACACATGGATGCTTATCTGTGTTTTGACCAAATGCCACATTTAGGAAACATTAGGAAACTTTATATAGGCTATTCCTGTAAACATGGGATTACTATAAATAATTATAATTCTGCAGTTGCCAATAGTAAATGGTAATTGTGTGTCTTCTAGGTGGTCTTGTCAAAATCGGTTTCCTCTGATGGAAGGAGCTGCTTCCGACAGGGCTGATCTGCTACTTCTGAGCTCTTCCCTTTGGTTGCTCTGAGATGCTGAATGGTCATTTAATCAACCTTAAAGTACCCACTGAACAAGCTGTAAGGAAACCTTGTGATTTAAGTGCTGAGATTAGTGAGCTATCACTCCAGGGAAATTGATGTCTTGAGTGTTTCTAGGGCAACAGTTAATCTCTCTTCCAGCAGCAAGTCGGCTAGAAAATAAGGGGACGGGGATATTGAAACCCTTTAAATTAAAGCAAACACCATGTTTGAAGATTAAGGTCGATGGAGAGATGCAATCAAACACACACTAATGATACAAAGGAGCATGCTGTTTAAGTAATGACATAGTTACTCAGAAAAGCAGAAATCAAGAAAATTTCACTTGATTAAATAGTTTTTTGTTGGGGTAATTTTGGCTTGGTTCGGTTTGGTTTTCTAAGTTCCTTTCTGTGGTTTGTTGATACAGTTTAACTGCTGCGCTGCCCAGAGGTTTGGCTTCAGGAGAATCTGAAGCAATTGGGCAGCCTTGACAGCAAGAGAGAGGACTCCAGGTGCAGAGCTGCAGAATATTTACACAAACGCAGAGAACAAAGGCTACTATTTATTCGCTCGTCATTTTTCTGCTTTCAGTGATCCTCCCCTTCTTCTTAGGACTACCTTTCCTCTCTATTATTTAATCTCCATTCCTGATAAACCTAGAAAACAGACATTCTTCTTTAACATATAATATTCTCAATTGTAGTGGTTTTTTCTTCTTTTAAAGTCTGCAAAGGCTTAGATCAGGGACCAACAATCTCTCAGAAAGGAGAGTGTCCTCTTTATAGCTTTTTCCTCTCATTCACAGGGAGGCGTTTAGCAAGTGGAAGACACAAGTAGTTTGGGTTTTACCTACCTTGTCAGGGGAGGAAAGAAGCCTTTCCATCTGCAGGAATCCTGTTACATAATGCAGATGGGTAGGAAGGATCAAACTGTTATCAACTGACAGAATATTTCACTAGCTGATAACACTCCAGAGGGAAGCAGAAGTTCAAGAGGCTTTACAGAATAATGAGGGCTGCTACAGAAGAACATCTGGGAAGGAAACTAAAGGGGAACAAAATCAGTCGCATAACCTGCCAACCACCAGATAGGTAATCTCCCTGGATGGGTAGTTTGTTTACTGTTTGTTTGTTTTGGTGGGGAGGGTCAGACTGGAGAGAGGACAGTTCTAAGCAGCCACAATACTCAATTCAAAGAAAGAAGAAAAGCTCATTGAACCCTTAACACTTGTCCTTATGCCTTCAAGGACAAGTAAGTCCTCAAGAAGCTTGTAGCTAGTAGAAAGCACAGCTTCAGAGGTTTCCAGGTAGGGGGAGTCCTCACTAGTTTAGCGCACAGCTCACCCCACCTTCTTTCTTTTCATCAGTTCACATGCACCATCTTCCTCTGACATCACCAAGAAATAAAATCTCTGGTTTTCTTCTTTTTTACCAAAGTAGCTACAGATGGGGAAGTGCTTTATTTTGTTTAATAAGATAATTTGAAAAATATTTCCCTGAAGAATCAGAGTTTATTCTCAACATACAAAGAAAC
Source organism: Equus caballus (assembly GCF_041296265.1). NCBI lineage: Eukaryota > Metazoa > Chordata > Mammalia > Perissodactyla > Equidae > Equus > Equus caballus. The sequence goes on from NC_091685.1 coordinate 52,920,602, forward strand.
TACAACATAATTGAAGGGACATTTCTGACCAGTGCATTGTGTGACTGGCTGACCTCCACAAGATGTGCGTCTGCTTGTTTTTCTTTATAACAAATGTGCTGTTTTAACACCTACTCACTAATGGTAGCAATAAACATTTCCAACTGACTGCCGATGCAGAAGGATTGGGAAGAACATGAATAATAATTTCCTCATAGATGGAAGGAAAAATTATTACTCATGATGTATTTAAAAGCAGCCCTTCTGCCAATCTTAGGTCCTTGGGGAAGGGAGAGTTCCCAGCGCTTTACAAAATAAAAATTAAAAATATCAATGCACTGAACATGCTTTACCTATCTGAACATCTTTTGAAGCCCAAGAAAGAAAGAATTTTCTTTCTTTTCTCTGATCCAATAATTTTTTTTAGAGATACTCTTCTTCCTGATTATTCTAGAGTATCACCGTGTAGGGGACTGGAATTGGCCACCCCAAGATATATCTCTTTGACATGAGGATTATTTGGGGCTGGTTAATTTTAAAAACTGCAGACAGGAAAGAAACTCTGAAAAGTAGAATTTAGTTACCCTTTGTTGAGAGACATTTACATTTGTAAAGGAAATCTCCATCTGTAAAAGTGTCTCCCTCTCTGTACCAGGAAGGAGGGATGACCTTATTTCTAGAAACTCTTATCAATGTGGAAGGCAAGGACTCAAGTCTGCATAATAACCTGACTCTTGTTTACTGTACTTGTTTGGTAATCTCCCATGATCGACTCCCCTGACCCCCAACATCTCCCTTTGCCTTTAGCTGAAGAACATATTTAAGGTGGTGGCTTCAGCCATTTTGGCGAGTGGCTCGGGTTGCCTGGGCCTCTCCCATGTATACATGTTATAAAGCTTTGTTTAATTTTCTCCTGTTATTCTGTCTCATGTCAATTTAATTCATTCTCCAGCCAGAAGAACCCAGAGCGGGTAGAGGAAATGTCTTCCTCCCCTACAACCGTTATGCCTCTCCTGTGTTAAAGAAAACACAAATAGATGAGAGAGGACTTGGCAAGTTAAAAAATATGAGCTTTTATTTTTTAAAGAAAAGAATACCTGGCAAAGATTGTCTGATTATGTGTTCTTTGGTAAATCTATTTCTTTGCTATACCTATTAAAAAAAATCATACCCAAGGACCACGTTGGAGTACATCTACTGTGAAAGCACTCCTTATCAGTTGCCAATTGAAAAAAAAACCTCAAGAGGCAATGAATTTAGTCAATATAGACCTTTTGAGTCCCAGGCCTGAGCTGCAGAAAAGAATGAATAAAGTTAAGAAGCTTTCACTTTTAACTTTTAATTCTGGCAGATTAAACAAACAACATCACCTCTTTTCCCTAAGTTACTAACATTACCAGGCATGGTGGGATTATTCAGAGGTTATTTTTCAAAAATTTCCCCAAACTCTGGCACAGTATTGGCACTGCCCTTGTAAATGTTTTCTTTTAAAGAGTGGTGTTGAATAAGAAAAAAAATTGTTTTAGTTATACATTGTAAACAGTCTAGCTGACAAATAGCTTTCATGGGGATATTTGTTTTGGTGAAACAAAGTGGCATTGATGGAGAGAAAGTGATGTGAGGGAAAAGGAGGCCAATGAGGAAACAACAGAGGAATATAAATTAAAAAGTAATAAAAGGAGCGGTTTAGCGACTGGCAGTAAATTGTTTATTCATGGCCATTTATTGATGTTATATTTCCAAAAATATGCTATGTAATGCTAAAATCTTTCTATTTTAGATGCACATTTAATATTTATCTCAAAGTCTTAAGAAACTTTTCACTCCATTTGACATACTTTTTCAACATATTTGATGTAAGATTCTGGAGAGAGCAAATATAGTAAAACTTTCCAATTCTTATCCCTACGATGTTTTCCTTCCTTTTTTATGGGTATTTGGAGGATCATAAGGCAGAATGTGAGATTCCATGTCCAGAGTGGGTAACTACTTTGGCAAACTCTTAAATTCTGAGGATTGCTTCACGGTCTGTACAAATTTAGTCCTAGCCAGTGTGCTGGAGCTGGCTCATCTGCCTTGTGAGAGCCAACTGTAAAACTGTCAGGAGATTCCTGAGCCAACTAACATTTCCCCAGGAGTTTGAAATTGACCATGTGGGAGGATTTACACCACGTTAATTGTCAAATACTATGAACGAGGACTCCCTAACCCTAGCCCGAGAGCTGGTTAACAAACCTTGACAAGCACACCATTGATGAGAGCTATTCTCTGACATTTTTATCAAATGCCAAGGAAAATAAAATCTATTATGCAATTCAGCTTTGACCGAAAAAACCCTTGAAGACAATTTATATTTATTTTCTAAATCAATAATTTAGGAATTTCAAGAATTGGTACTATTAAACTTAAGGAATATAGGCCAATCAAATCATATGAAATTAGGTTTAGCTGTTAATAATCCTACATGTTTTAAAGTTGGAAATTACGTCCTTCAAAATCTCTCTTCGCTTTCCTCAGACACACGAAGCCAGCAAGCGCCCTGCATGTGCCAGTCCCCTCTTGCTGGCCCTCCTGTTTTGAGGATTTCACTCTATTGATTCAGAAATTCCACATCCTGAGAACACATTTATCTTACAGGTAACTTTATACATGAAAAAAAAATTTACATTTTTAGCCATCTAGCATTACTTTGTTGAAATAAGCCAAAAATTCAGAAGACAGTATAGTCAAATGCATAGAAATTTGAGTTAATATAAACATAAAACTAAAATCCTGAGGAGGAGACAGCTTCTGAGACTGAAACTCTTAATCTCAAATTTGTGTGCCAGATGCGCAGCAAGCCAAACCCTGACACATGGTGCTTGGAGATGGAGAAAGGCTCCATTCATGTTGACCAAGATGAGAAGGTGGGAGCCTGGTTTTGCTCAAATCTGCCTCCCCAAAAGCAGAAAGCAGGGAAGTTTTATAGAGCTAAGGGGCTTGACAGGAGGAACTTCAGGGAAACAAAGGGGTCACCCCCCATACGCCCCTGGGCAATCTGACCTCTGGATTTCAATGGTTGCTGAGGGCCAGCCATCTGATGATCACAACCTCCCCAAAGGCATTCTCTTTCTTCTGCAAAACAAACTCACAAATCCTTGAGACCTAAGTGACCTCTCAAATTAAACAAGAAAACAGCAGATTGACAAGATTTATCTGTGACTGTGTTGGGAACAAGGTCAAAGGGCAATCATATTCTTATTGAATATCTATAGGAACACTCAGGTCCTGGCTTCACTTCCTAGGCCCAACGTTATTTGGTGACAGCTCTGGTCAGGAAGGACCTCCCTGGATGGAGTAACGTGCAGGCTGAGCCCTGAGGAGACCCCATGCTATAGCGATTGAGACACACTCTCCTAAATTCCCAATGGACAACCAAAAGGTAGTAACACTATTTGCACATGAGCCTATTAAAGTTTTCTTCAACTAAATTGTTATAAGGAAAACAAGGTTGTTTCATTCGTTTTGGCTTCAGTTTCACATTTGGGCAAAGAAGAATACTGGTACAGACATCTCTTATTTCTCTAGTGAAAAATAGGCCCTGGGTCTCTGCGTAATAAATATTTAGTGCCTTTGTGGCAGGGTTCGGTTCAAGCAAGATTATGAGAGTGTCTCCTACGTTTAAACACGGAAAGGGTTCACAGTGAGGTGAGAGATTTAAGCTTTTCTTTTTGCTGGGTTTGGGTCGTGCTTAGTATTCCTCAGGAAATGAAGTGTGCAGGGATGTGCTGCCACACCAGAATTCAGAAAGAAGAGACCTTAAAACCACCACAGTAAACCTTCCTCTGAGGAGAACGTAGCGGGCTGATTATGATGCTTTTCATCACTGACCAACAGAACAGAAATAACTAAAGCCGTGGGCTCGTTCCACAAACATTTCTGACCAGTTTTTTTGAGCTTCAGTTTCGTGGCTTCATATTTATTCACTTCAGTATTTTGCTGGTTAAACAACCCTGATGTGAAATATGAATCCCAGAAAGCATTGTTTCCTCCCAAACAGCTGGAAAATCGGTAATTCTTTTTTCCCTGCTACTTGTTATAGATTCGAAGAATCATTCCAAATCCCCACTCTTTATTCTGTTCAGTAAATTGTCTTGTTCTGTGGTTTTACAGAACTGTTAAACAGCAGTCCTAGCGTCTCTTTGGAAATGTCTCAGTTTAGATAACTGCTTTAAACAGATAATCGAAGCTCAGACCCAAATTTAGGGTGGCGGATTCAGACTCAAGCCTCCAGAGCACTGGCATCTACACTCCACATAACACGCAGGATGAGTTTGTTAGCACAGGTGGGGCAAGACCTCCCATCAGTGAACTCTTACTCTTCTCTGATTCTCATCATCACCATTATTTACAATTTTTTTAAGAAATCAAGTATCTTTGTAAAATTGTAGATATTATAACACTACTCATTTTCTTTGCTAAAACCCTATATCAATGACTTTAATACTGAAAAGCTACAAAAGGCAAAGTGCTTTTTCTTAGAGCATGCAAGATACCAGCAACATTCCTACTTTCTCTGCACCAGTGACGTTTGTGAACTTGATCAACAGGTAATCGCTTAAGAATCCAAGATACGATATGAGCCAGTTGGTGTGAATCTGGCTGCGTCCACCACTTTTCATCCTTTGTGAAGGCAGTGGCCAGGTGTCGAGTACCACCGCTGGCTTCTCTCTGCAGAGAACGGCAGTGGCCCAGAGGGGACTGAAATGCAAGGCTTCCCTGCCCACGTGCCATCGATTCCGAGTGACTGGAGGCCACGGACTTTAGCACTGAAATCTCAGAGTCCACGTATGAGGTGGTCTAGCCCAGGCTAAATCCTAATCAAGTGAATCTCTGAGTGGGCAAGCAGAACCAGCCCTTTCTGTCCCTTTCCCGGGGGTCTGAGAACTGATGGCCTTGGAGAGCACACTCTAGCTCTAGCTCCAGTTCTAGGCCACAGGTCTCGCTCTCTCATCTCCAGACCCATTTTTCAATTTCTAGGAAACTTTGGGTGGACTACATTTGGACCACATATCTATATGATCATTCTCTGGATGTGTTTGGATTTTTCACTATGAAAAAGCCACCACAGATCCCATTTAGCCGTCTAATTCCAGGTTGGTTCCCTGTTAGCTTCCAGGAATTTTGCTAAGCAGAGGAAGAAGCCCCGCACAGTCGGTCTTATCCTTTGATGCAGCACCTTTGTTCTAGGTGTCCCCACAGACCGAAGCAGCAGTAAGTCCGTTAGAACATTACATGAAACAGAAACCTTCTTCATGTTGGCAGTGACAGTTCTCATACTGAGAATAAGATTAGGTTTTTTTCCTTCCTATTGTATTACATATTTTATCAGTAATCTAAAAATCCCAATATTAATGTGTCTGTGCTGTGTAGTCAATGCCCGTAAGCTTGCACTGTCAGCATTTTGCATCACTATTTATCCTTCATATTTTTCTTTGGATGTGCCTTTGAATGAAACAAAGAAGGATAATTCTTCCTGTTTTTTGTTTTCCTTCCACATCTCCCTGTCCTTTGGGCTGCTATTTTACAGAACACTCTAATTCATAAAAGAATGGTCTCTCAGAAGTGACGAAGTATAAGAATTTTAAACCCCTTAATTGCTATGTTTATTTCAAACCTTACAACAATGAATTCTAATTTGTTGTTCAACAAATTAACATCCCAAGGATTCTTTTATCTAACAATGTTGCAAAATATCAAGTTGAAAGTCTATGCAAGAGGCATAACCGTCCCACACAATTTGGGGTTTGTTTTATGGTCAGGTGCCTGGGAGAACTCGAGAAAAAGGTTTGCTATTTTCAGGTAACTTGTTTCCTTTCTGCAATCTATACCCAATTAAATAGAATTTTTAGCATTCTTTTTATTACCTACTAGATCTTCGTTTAGTGAAACACAGCATGTATATGAATACATCAGTTTATGTCTCATTTTCCCCAAATTTATGACACCATACTTTTAAGTTTACAGTCTAAAAGTGGAAAAAAGATTCACAAGCATCGTTTATGTTTTCTTTTGCTTGACTAATGGCAGTGGTATCACATGGCCTTGGCCAACACTTGGGGAAAGATGCCAAGTACAAACAGACGGGCCAAACGTCACTAAAGATAAGCAAGTCACTGTGCACGGTCTGTGGTGGCACCAGACATCTGCATAAAATAATTCTTCAAAATAAAAGAAACTCACTGAAGAGAAGTGTAGCTTATATTAATAAACTTTCCTCTGGCAATTGATATCTTCTCATGAAATTCCAGAAACATCCAGCTGCGTAGCCATGATTGTTTGGAGAGCTTCTCGTGTGAAGGCCCTAAGTCATAAGGAGGCACAGACTTGGTTCCCTCCATCCCACACAAAGAGAGCTGAGGACTCTTGATTAATGCTGTGTGTTGTTACATTAACTTGGTGATAAATTAAAATTATTGTTAAAAAATAACAGATTTTTTAAAGAACTAGGCTTTCGTTGAATAAGCTGGGCTGTAGAAGTATGGATGTGCCTACAGTGACACTTGCGTGAATTTAACCCAGAGCAGCAACAACTTAACAGAAATGGATGAGACTGCATCAAAGCGTTTCAACAAAATGCTTACTGACACTTTTATGTAGTTTGTTTTCAAGCATGTTAACTCAGTCTTTGGAATTTTTTTTAAAAGATTTTTTTTTCCTTTTTCTCCCAAAAGCCCCCCGGTACATAGTTGTATATTCTTCGTTGTGGGTCCTTCTAGTTGTGGCATGTGGGACACTGCCTCAGTGTGGCTTGATGAGCAGTGCCATGTCCGCACCCAGGATTCGAACCAATGAAACACTGGGCCGCCTGCAGCAGAGTGGGCGAACTTAACCACTTGGCCACGGGGCCAGCCCCTCAGTCTTTGGAATTTTTAAAAATATTTTAATGTCTTCTATAACATAACTCTTTAAATAGAATAAACAGGTACTTACTAGACTCTAAGGTTAGGGTTACAGATTGAAATTATTGTTTTAATCACTTGATTTGAGACCATCTCTGCTTTTAGCACTTGAGCCAAAGGAGCAGGAAGGGCTATGCACCATAGCATGCCCTCACTTAAGCATTAACATGTGACTGACTCTAACTGACAGGCATCTCGTGATCCACCACCTCTCTCCCCCCACTCTCTCTGTCTTAGTCCCGACCTTCGTTATCTCTAACATGGCCTCTGGGCCTCCAATCCCCCTCTCGCCCAGCTCACCCTCTACTCTGCAGGAATCTGCCCATTTGACACCTTTCCTTAAAGCTTTGCCAACTGTTCAATTGCCTTTAGTCTTCAAAGTTCAAACTCCTGATATAATAAACCAATTTCTTCACAATTTTGTCTCCAACCTACTTCTTCAGCCTTGTCTCTAACCACCCCATATGGACTTTCAAGTACCTTAACCTGTAATTTTTATCACAATGGCTAATAACACAAGCTGTGTGATGGACTGTCTGGGCCCTAATCCCAGTGATACCACCCACAGATGTGTCAGCTAGCGACAAAGTACTTAGCTCCTCTAGATTTCAGTTTTCCTATCTGCAAAATGGGGATCAAAGAGTCATCGTTAATATCAAATGACACATACTAATACTCAACAGAGTAGCTAGTATTAATCACAGCAAATCAACACTTTATTCATTCTTTTTTTAAAAAAAAGATTGACACCTGAGCCAACATCTGTTGCCAGTCTTTTTTGTTTTTCCTTCTTCTTCTCCCCAAAGTCCCCCAGTACACAGTTGTATATTCTAGTTGTAGGTCCTTCTGGTTGTGGCATGTGGGACGCCACCTCAGCATGGCCTGATGAGCGGTGCCACGTCTGGACCCAGGATGCAAACCGGCGAAACCCTGGGCCACCTAAGGGGAGCACACGAACTTAATCACTCGGCCACGGGGCCAACCCCACTTTATTCATTCTTACTTCCATGTCTTTACCCAAAGCCACTTGCCTGATGTGTCCCTCCCACCTGGCATCCCTCCATGATGAGCTCCTATTTGTCCCTCAAATCCTGGTTTAAATAACTGCCTTTGAAAGCCTTCTTTTACCATTTCACTTAGAAAAGGTCGTTGCCCCACTGCGGCACTTTTACTGCATTTTGTGCACGTTGCACTATTACAAGCTGCATCTTCACAGCTCTACTTATTTTGCCTTCTCCTGCATATGGTAGCATCAGCATGCGAAACAATGGCTTTGCATCCTTGTACTCTGTTATGGGTTTTATTGTGCCTGCCGTGAAAAAAGATATTTTGAAGTCATATTACCCAGTACCTCAAAATGTGACCTTTTTCAGAAATGGGTTGCTGCAGATGTCATTAGTTAAGACAGGGTCATACTCAAGTAGGGTGGGCCCCTAATCCAATGTGCCTGGTGTCCTTATAAGAAGACAGCTATGTGGAGACACAAAGAAAACACCACGTGAGGATGGAGGCAGAGACTGGAGGGAGGCATCTACAAGCCAAAGAACGCCAAGGGTTGCTGGCCTTCACCAGAAGCTAAGAGGCAAGGCAGGATTATTCCCAAGAGGCTTCAGGAGGAGTCTGGCCCTGCTGATGCCGTGATTTCAGGCTTCTAGGCTCCAGAACCGTGAGACAACAGATTTCTGTTGTTCAGCGCACCTGTTTGTGGTGCTTTGTTATGACAGCCTTAGGAAACACACACATATTCCCAGACTCAGGAGACAAAACTCCAATATATTAGTGTTGAAGAAGTAACTGGCTTTAAGAATTTCACTTAATACATTTGGACCTACATAGAAAAATAAGAGTATCCATAGAAGGCTATATTAGATCATCAAAAGTTCTGACTCTAGGAATCTATCGTTTTATGTGATTTCATATTTTAGTGTCGTATTTCAACTCCCCACCCTATCTAAAAATTTGAGATAGATTCTTAGGACTTAGAAAACCTTTCTATATTCCTCCTTGCCCTGTAACCTACATTGATTGCTCATAAAAAGGAAATTATTATTAACCATCACGGCAGTGATATAAAGGTTTTCAACACATGATTCATATAAATGACACAATTATTCATCTCTGTATGCTATCGCTAATCTGAGGATATTGTGTCTGAGAATTTAGAAAAAAATTTTTCAAAGAGTTTTTAATTACAACATGTTTCCTTTTAGTGTCATATTTATCTATTACAATGCAATTACGCTGATATATGCTTTACCCAGAAACATTTTATACGGAAATAACTGTGTAAAGATGGACAAAACTAATCTTATATTCTAGGCCAGAATCAAGGTCTACTTTCTACTTTAGGAACTGTAGTTAAGAAAGAGGGAAAAAAATTCTGGAAGAATTTGGAAAGAAAAATGTAATTTCAGTCATTGTGGTTAGAAGAGACATTCATTGTATAATTGAAAATTCCGAAGTATACAGGGAAGGTAGAATGCCATACTATTTGGTGCCTAAAATAACACATTACTATAAAGTAAAGCAGTTTCATTTTGGGAGCATGGAAAAGCCAAGTGTGCTTTCTGAGATCTCTCTGAGCCTTGACTTCAAGAACAACCAGTGAAAGTACTAAATCTGTCATGAAATAGAAACTCTGCCCGCCCTGAGCCAAACACCCAGTTTTCTGACACCTACGCTAAGGCTGATTCTAAATAGATGCCTCGCCTTTTACTGTCCAGGTCTGTGAGCACCAGGTCCCACAGGGAAGGAAGTGAGTATAGTCAAGGTCCACTTGTCCAGCTTGTGGAACCTCTGCGAGTGTACATATTCAATCCAGTCATGCAATAATCCTGGGTTATGTTTTATCCCAGGCCACCACTGATTTGCTGTGGTGGCTTTGGGTAAGTTATTTTTCTCTGAAGTTCAGTTTCCCCATGGGTAAGTGAAGATAATGACAGGATCTGCTTCCCAGGATTAAATAAGAGAAGACTCAGGGTGCTTAACGTAGAGCCTGGTGTATAATAATCACCCAAGAAAAGTTCATTATATCTTCATCATCATTACATTGGTGTGCGTAATGGAACCAGTAAGCCAACTGAAGGTAGGACTATGCCCATTTCTTAATGGACACCCCATACTAATACTCTAGGCCCGCGATTAGCAACTGAAAGCCATGGGCCAAATCCAGCCCAACGCCCGATCCTGCAAAGAAACACCTCCTGGAACAGTCACTCCCATTCTCTTACATGTGCTCCATGTCTGCTTTACCCTGAAGGTGTGAGCAGCGGTAAAAAAGACTGTATGGCCTTTGGATCTTAACATATTTATTACTGGGTCCTTCAAAGAATAGGCCAGTGCTACTTAAAGTGTGGTCTTCAGCTGGTCAGAATGCAGACACTCAGGCCCCCAGATCTACTGAATCAGACTCTGCACACTTTCACAAGATCCCCGAGTGATGCACACGCACGTCACAGGCTGAGAAGCACTGGGGTAGGCCATAGGTCAGCAAACCTTTTCTGTAAAGGGCCAGACAGTAAATATTTTAACCTTTGTGGCAACACGTCTTTGTTGCACTTATTCAACTCTGCCCTTCTAATTCGAGAGCAGCCATGCATGCGCATGGTCCTATACCAGTGAAACTACTTGTGGAAACTGAAATGTTAATCTCATATAGTTTTCATGTTTCACAAAATATCCTTTTAATTTTTTCTAACACTTAAAAATGTTAAAATCTTTCTTAGCTCAGGGGCCACACGAACACAGGCAACAGGCTGGGCCTGGCCCCAGGCCATAATCCGCTGTCTGGTCTAGACAGCTGGGACGTCCCTGCCCAGCCAACACTTGGCTCCTCCCCCTCCTCACTCACTCTCCCCAAGACTAAACACCTATTTATATTTTCTAGCACATGTGACTTTAGAGAAAGTACCTGTTACTCATCTAACTTATCCTAGAATATATTTCTGTTCCTCCCATATAATTTCTAACTTGTAACATAAACTTTCTGTGAAATGATGTGAAGATGGACTACATTCCTTCCTCATTAGATGAATAGAACACAGCACAGAGAGGCTGCGCTGGGAACACACATACACTTGCCTCTGAAAAAATAGGAAACTGATCATAACAAAGAATTCTTTTGGCCCTAAATTCAAACCAACCATTTTGAGCACTTCTAAATATGCAATCAGAGTTCAAGGCTCTTTATCTGATATACAAATCTTATGATATACCAAGATTATACGCGAATCAGTTTCATAAAAGAAGCGTAGTTCATAAAAGCCTTTAATTTATGTTCAAACTTTACTGAAGCTGAGCTCAGTAGAGACCTGTCACTAATGATGGGTAGATAAGAGGCTTTGTTGAATTAAGACGGCATCAATAATTTAAGTTTAGCAATTTAAGAAACACAAAAGCACTCAAGATTTATCAGACGCACAAACTATATAAACTATTTGAACAGTCTTAGATAAAACATTTATATATATATATTTACAATATATAACCTTTACATTTTTCTTTTTGTTTTTTTTTTGCATGGAAAGATTCACCCTGAGCTAACATCTGTTGCCAACCTTCCTCTTTTTTTTCCTCCCCAAAGCCCTAGTGAATGGTTGTATGTCCTAGTTGTAATTCCTTCTATTTCTTCTACGTGAGCTGTCACCACTGCATGGCAATTGACAGACAGGGGGTGTGGCTCTGACTGAGAAGCAAACCTGGGCCACCGAAGCGATGAGAACGCTGAACTTTAACCACTAGGCCATCAGGGCTGGTTCTACCTTTTTTTTTTTTGAGGAAGATTAGCCCTGAGCTAACATCCACTGCCAATCGTCCTCTTTTTTTTTGCAGAGGGAGATTGGCCCTGAGCTAACATCCATGCCCATCTTCCTCTACTTTGTATGTGGGATGTTTGCCACAGCATGGCTTGATAAGCAGTACATAAGCCCGCACCCAGGATCTGAACCAGCAAACCCCCAGCCACCAAAATGGAGCACATGATCTTTACCACTGCACCACTGGGCCGGCCCCTGCTTCTACATTTTTAATCTGAATGAATTTGTTAGAATAGGTTGACTCCTGGTTTAGGTTACTGCCACATCTTTATATTTTTTTTTATTTTTACCTTAACACACTATTTTATCTTTCTACTGTCATCCAATTTTTGCTCTCCTTTCTAGGATAGTATATTTTGTGGGACAGGCTGAGATAAAGACTATTCTTAAGCTGAGAAATCCTTCAACTGTAAATCAATCACTAATGAAATATTTCCCCAGTGTATTAATTAGAAAAACCTCAGGTACAAGAAACAGAAAATCCTGGCTTAACTAGCTGAAACCTTAGGAAATTTATTCTCTCATCTAAGAAAGTCTGAGTCGAAGCAGCTCCAGGGCTGCTTAATTCAAGGCCTCCACAACATCAAGGACCAAGGATCTTTCCACTTGCCCATATTGTTTTTTTAGGGTGTAGACTTGTCCTCAGGCTGACTGACATTATCGTAACAAGACAAAGTAATATCCAATAAAAATACTATCTTTTCCTGTGTCTCTTTTCATTGTTACAAAATTTTTCCCTAAATCCTCCAGAAGATTCCACTTCATGGCTCATTGACCAGAAATGTAACATACCTATTGCTAAAATATGAACAGCCAGGAAGAAAGGGAGTACCATAATTGGATTAGGAAAGCATCTGGCCATGGGAAAAAGGTTAAATTACCTGAACAAAAATCAGTATTAGAACAGAGAAAGGGGCCGGAGTGTGTGAGCTATTGCTGAATAGTCACACAATACTCAATACTACAACCAGAATTAGTAATTAGCAAACTGCCACTGATAAAACTTATCCCATTCACCAAATAGGGTTAATGTGAAGTAGCTAATTACTTTTCATGGAGTGGATACCATTGGGAGATTCTGATTGGGACTATAAAACCTGATTATTGGAATAATATAGATCCGAAGGAGTGAAAATATAGCTGCACAATTAAAGGCACATACCATAATCTGAGAATCACTACAGAACGTGGCAAAACCTCACACCTCTCAGTAGACCAATGTCCAAGCAGACCATGTGATTCAGGCATTTGGAATTTGTAACCTCCACTCAGGCTCCAGCCAACTTTCTCCATGATGTGATCATTTCCAATTCACATAATGGCTGACCAATTAGAATCTGCATTCTTTTTAGATCCCATTTTGTCCAGTTCAATCAAAATGTTTGTCATTTTAGTAACATTCCAGTGGATCCTAAATTCCTCTCACAATTTTGTTGTACTGTCAGTTCTTGATCACAACTTTACAGTCATCCTAAGTTTCACTATTTGTACTTGTCAACAGCAATCAACACTTCCCTTCAGAGGTGGGGGATACTAGGGAGTGTACGGTCTGTGAAAAAATGGAAAGCATGTTCTCCACTCAAAGGACCAGATGCTTTTCAGCTTAGCTGACTGATGCTAGTGGAAATGTGGGCTCAATATTATGAGATTTTCCAACTTTTCAAAAGAAATCAGGAAGCTGGATATTTACATAGTAATATCTCAGTTTGTCAGTTTTGGCAATTAATTACTGGGTGTTAATTACATAAAGGTGTTCACTTTGTGACAATTCCTTAAGCTGCACACTTTGATTTGTGTATTATTCTGTATCAAAGAATAACATGTACTTGAACACAGAGTTTACTTTAAAATAAGCAACAACAAAAATGAAAAAAGCAAAACTAAGTTAAAAAAATAAAACAAGAACACTCTGATATGACCTAGAGGCTATCAGTTTGTGACTATTCAGGGAGCTGTCTCTGACAGCTTCATTTCAGGGTGCTGCAGGTGGGAAGAAACATGACTTGGTCACTTGGCTGACAGGTGACAACAGACTGAGACAAGAAGAGAAGTTGGAGCATTCTCTTCTTTCTGTCCCTCGCTGTCCACCCTTAGTCTCTCCCCAGGAGCAGAAAGTACAGAAAGCTTAGTGAGGACGGAGCACTGTTTCTAAGACCCAGCTGCTGGAGGGTAACTATGCAGACAATTGCTATTTATTTTTTCTCAACTATTTCCTCAAGCAAGGAAACAAAAATCTATTCTAAACGTAATCTATTCTAAAACCATTCTATGTTTTCCAAATATAATATAAAAAGCATCTCAAACAAATTTCCTTTTTGTAATTTAAAAGTCTAAGCTGGAAACTGACTGATGTTTATTAACATAAATCAGAACATGATGAGTTTCAGAGAGAGTTATTTATCTTAACTTCTTGTTACGTTTTGCTCTTTTTTATAGCAATATAGTTATAGAGCGATTGGGTTATCTCTAAGTGGGCTTCACAACAAATAGTTTTGCTGCAGACTTACTTCTTTTAAGTACTTTACTGCTAAAACAGTGACAGAGTTCCTCCTTCCTTTCCCCATTGAATGTCCTGAAGACACATTTAAATGTTTTAACCTATGAGAAGCTGCTTACTTCCTCTGCAGAATATTGAAGGAGAAAAAGTTACTATTTGAACAGGAAAGAAGGAGGCATTTAAATACAACCAGATATCTAGAAATGAAATAGCACATTCCATGAAGAAACTGTGAGAAATCACAACAAAGATATATTGTAAATGAATGACTCACAAATGTAGTATAAGAGAATAGGAATATAAGTGATGTTATTATAATTCACTTATTAGAATAAGCAAAATGACACCAGATTAAATCTATTGGTTTTTCCTACATGGAATAGAGGAAAAAATAAGATAAAAATTCATGGTATTAAATTTTGCCATTCTTTCAACTTAAGGGTGAATTATATAGCTTGAGAATTTTCTGAAAGTTTAATGAATAATTATTTCCCTTTAAAATCAAAGTTTTTCCCTTATAACTTTTTGGAGAACTATCTGCTCCTTGATAGTACTCAGTCTTGGCTCATGAATAAGGCAAAAATAGTTTACGAGCGATGCAGTCTTTTATGTATGGATGTATGTGTGTTGGTGTGTACGTGCATAACTGTTTATAATGGAAACATATCCAGAACAAGGATAAAATTACTGATTGAATTCTTAAAAGACATAACTACTGACAGAGAGCCTTGAGAAAACTTGCTCTCAGAAGCTGCCAGGATTCCAAGAAATCAACCAGGAAGTCTAAGGGCAAATGTAGGGAAATTTTAATTAAAACTTCACTATCTAATCTAAGGTGACTTGAATACTTCTATAAATGTTTATGAGATTTTATCACATATCATTAAGGTTCATAAAACACATGATTTATACACACAATAACCATATGAGTCAAACTCTCTAAACTTTTTAGTTATCATCCAGCTCAGTCACTTACCCTGATTTAGTACATCGCGCAGGATTCCTCCTGGATGGGAAAGATGAGATAGTAGGAAAGTAGCTAAAGGCACAGCCAAGCTGCTGACCTTTATGCTTTCTCTCTAAAGGGTATTTAACAGTACTCACCTGTCTCAGGCAGGTAAGATGTGGGTTTACGTATATTTTCATTTATATAAGGTGTTAAGACCTTGGAATTTGAAAGATCACTTTGGTCTTTCAAAAAATGAGGGGAAAGGGGCGCGGAAAGCATTCTCTGTAAGTGTGCTTGAATCAGTTACTTTTGCTACGTTGGCTTTTGGAATGGAAGATGAGATCCTGCTGGAGATCAGACCCTTCTATAACCTAGCTCACTTCTGAAGGCCCTTCCAGTCCTGAGAAGTACACGATGCCATGAATACTTGCACAGACCCTGACCACAGCAAATTCAAACTGTCCCATAATAAGACGCCCTTCAAATAGAGACTCTTGCATTCGATCTGCCTTTTACTCAAAATGCAAAGTATGAAATTTTTCAAGATCTCATTCTAAGATTTGTTGTCTACTATTACCCAAAGCTCCACATACCTTTAATTAAATTTCTTCTTAGACTGAGGAAAAACTGATATTTCCCCACCACTGATATCAACCCCTGTCATGGAGCCACAGGTGAGCAGCCTCGTGTGTTCACAAAGCACCTTACAGATCCGAACATTCTCGTTCATCCTTCTTCCCCTGCCTCAGACTCTTCTGTCCACAGAAATCACTGAAGAAGCAAATTCACTCATCAATATGGTTTGTTGCTTTTAACTAAGAAGACACTTTGTGGTGTTATAGAGAGCATTTCACCAACACCATAAGTCATTCATGTGGCGTTCTAAAATAGGGAAAACAAAATCTGTATCCTTTTTAGGATCCCAAAATCAGCATGAGGCTAAAAAAAAGTAATAACAAATATCTCCATTGTGAAACACAAATCAAGACATACTTCCTTAATTCATGTTGATTTCTGAAAAAATTTCCCTTCTATCTAGTTCTGGTACTTTAAGCCCAGTGGATGCGGGAAGAGTACAAACATGAAGCCATTATAAAGCAATAGAGAGAACACAGCCCTATTTATTTGTTGATAAGAGTTCTAGAAGCTAGGAACGGAAAGCAAAATAGGAAATAGTAGTTTACTTACAAATAGCTTATAGCTTAAAAGCAAGAGCTGGTCCATATAAGTCCTAATTCAGTCCAATTCATTGTCAAAATAGCCCCCTATCTTACCTAGTTTGCAGCTACTCCTAAATTTCCCTTTGCCTTTGTGACATTTCTCCTTCTTTGTTCTGGATCTCAACATGGTGCCTAAGTAATAAAGAGCTGAACCAGGATTGTAGGTGCCTCATGACCCAGATCTTTTCCTCACTGGCTTTGCCAGGCATGGCTTCTGCTCCCACTGTGACCCTCCTGGCTGTTGGACATGGGCCTGTCCTTTCAACCACCCCCCACCTCTCCCTGTTCCCCATGTCATCTTTCAATTCCTGACACCCCTCTGGATGCTGTTTTGAATGAACTCTGGATCCCGCTTTTTGTTTTGTTTTGTTTTGTTTTTTTATCTTCCTGGTTCTATGAATTTTATTTGCATTTGACCACACCAACCTGACATTCCCACCCACCCCAACGCCCATTCCCACCTTGTGAGTGACCTGAAATGACAGAAAGGAAAGTCCTGACAAACATCAAACTCCTATAGAGGGACGGAGCACTGTAGACTTCACTTACAGTGTGCCCCTCCCCGTGGGAACCGGGGTTGAGGCACTGAAGTGAAGGAGGATAAAGCCCAACACATAGTTGTTTTGTAGAGTTGAGCAGTAACAGCCAGAAATGGTGTTTTGCCAGAAATTCAGTTTTCCTTTCTATTCTCCTAAAGACCATTAATACTTTCCTAAACATGTGATGGATTTGCTAAGTAAATTTACTCCAAGAGTGTATGCATGTTTTATCTCCATTCATATAGCCCGAACTTTTAAGTCTCTTACAAAAAACAAATCCCCATCATTGTACCCTTACCCCCCTTTCTTGGAACATTCCATCACCAAGTGTTATCACAACCCTCTCCCTGTTGCTCCCAAGACTGTCTGATTTTTTCCCCCGGGGCAGGCATGGCTAGGATGCCAGACACACCTTGGCCCCAGCAGGCAGTGGGCAGGTGAGGTTGGCAAGGCCCTGGTTTGCGTGGCACAGGAGCAGGCAGTGTCTGGAAGGTGACTCCTCGGTGATGCAGCAAAGACAGACTGGGTCCAGCAGCCTGCCTCACGAGCCAGAGGGCTGTCAGCCAGCCACTCCCATTCGGGTGGTCTCCTGTCCCACAGCCCTTCACTTCTGATAGCGGGAAGGAACGGGTGCCTTCCTGTTGCTGAGACCTTGCTCCTCAGCAGGCGGGTATCAGTACCTGTTGCCCTGCCCTGCTTTCTGCCACCTGGGGACCCAGGGCCTGCTGAGAGCATTTGCGCAGGTGCAGTCTGCTCCGCAGGACCAGTGTGTGCCAGTTTGATCCAGTCAAGGCCTGTTGGACCAGATCCAGGTTCCACACAGCTGGGCATCATCAGGGGCTAGATGCCATCCCACATACCCCGGACCCCCCTACCCATTGACTTGAGTGGTTGGAAAGATAGCTGGAGCTAGACCCCTTCCTGCCCTATCTGGGATGTAGAGAAACCAGAACCCCTATATATATATATATGTATTTCACGGAGGCCACTGCCCTAAACATCAAGTTTCTTGTGCCGTCTCCACAGTCCAAACCTAACCCCGTCTATCAGTGGGGGACAGCAGAAGGAAGGCTTTTCACAGCCTCTGCGTGCCTCCCTACCAGGCTTCCCCCTCTTAACCCTGAGTCTGTCTACCTGTGGTCCACTGAAACGTGGCTAGGGACAAAGGCTGAGGAGACATGGGAAGCCCTCCTTGGGAGAACAGGAGGAGGAGGTGGGAGGACTTGATATCACCACAGCCCATGTCCTAGGAGAACAGAGGTCAGCAAACAGTGTACGCCGTCCAGCCCCGCGGCCGGGGGAGAGATGATGACTCAGCTTGCTGCGTAGGGAACAGAGGCTCGCGTGAGGGAGGGACCGGGAGCCTGGGCAGCAACACGGGAAAAGCTCTTTTTGAGATCTTTTAGTGCTCATTTAGCCCCACTTTTAAGGCGAAGCTCTTCTGGGGTTTCTACTAAATGCGTCATCTATTCATGAGGGTCTCTTTACTTTGGCTTGTGGAAACTTGAATGATTCTCAGACCTCTATGAGCTCTAGGAATTGTTCATGTTGCAGCTCCCTAACAACTGTTGTTTTCCCTGAAATTGTCCAAGGACGTACTTATAAATTGATATTCAGCCAAAGACTCAATGGGACTCCTGTGAAGATACCTGGGGCACTTCTGCATAGCCCCCTTCTCTTAGGCAGTCTGCACCACAAATTCTAGATGCCTCAGCTTCCCCAAATGATGATTTCCATCTCAACTCAATGACATACCCAAGCTTTGTTTGGATTCCCCTTCCTGTACTTTCAGTAGAAATTACTTCCAGGCAGAAAACCTGGGCAAAGCTAGGGTTCACCTCATTTGTTTTTCTTTCCTCCAGGATTATAGCCCTGTGCTGCCCACCATCGAGTATCTTAAAATAGTTATTTCCTAAAATGTGTCTAGTTTTCTAGTTGTTTATGGACAGAGGGTAATTCCATATCCTTATTACCTCTTGTGGCCAAATTCTGACTTAACTTAGAATGGAGTTTGGTTTTAGAAAATCTTGAGAATTAATCTTTTGAAGTACAATAGAATTGAAAGTTACTTTAAGCGGAAAAAAGGAAGAAAGAAAGAAAGAAAGAAAGAAAGAAAGAAAGAAAGAAAGAAAGAAAGAAAGAAAGAAGAAAGAAAGAAAGAAAATGTAGCTGCCATTATTATTTAATCTCACATGTCCTTTGGAGTCCAATTCCTTCTACTAACAGGAAAAAATAAATAAAATTGGCCAAATAAAATTAACTCACCTGCTTTTTTAATTGACTTATTTTTTCCCAAAATATTTTAAAATTAAGTTGGTCACAACAGTTTCTCCTCTCGTACAGAGACTTCTCTCTCTTTCCTCTACAGCTGGCTTCTGGGTTCAGGCCAGCACGGTGGTGTAGGAGAGATCTTTGGTCCACATGCTCTCTTCTGCTGGAATTTTCCCTTCCCTCCCTCGTCACTGGATAGCCTCCACCAGTGTGTCCTGAGGTCTGACTGATCTGGTCTTGTTCCATGGTGTCATCTGCTATTGATGCCGCTGGATCTTGTGTTCCCTCATCCTAAGGTCCCCATAGTGGTTCTTGTCTGTTCTACTGGTTGTCTCAAATCTTTGGCCCTCGTGGGAGACCCAAGAGCCGTCAGCTGATTTTCCACACCATGCACCAGGATGCAGAATTCTCTGAGGCAGCCTTCAAACACTTCCTCAAACACAGCTCTTCTGCCCAGAGACTACATGAACCAACACAAAGCTGAATGCAGGGCTTTGCTAAGGCACTCAGAGCATTCCCTCTTCCCTCTCCCCAGGGCACTGGCACCCAAGGAAGTGAGTAGATCACTCATATCTATACTCTCTCACTTCTCTTCCTCCATTTTCCAAATCCTAGTCATCTTAGAGAAAGAGAACCACCTTCCTGTCATAAGGAAACTTCCCTTGCAGTAGTCTCTGTTCTCTTTATGCTATAGCATCTTGTAAATACAGCTCTATAGGAATTGAGTGAACTGAGCCCAGACTATTAATTGTAAAACGAAGCTTTTGGAATTTATAAAACACTCTTGTTCTTTAAAAATGAGACTTAAGTCTTGCAATGGATAAAAACATGTCAACTTGAGGACTCAAAGAGGAATAAAAGGCCTCTTTGTTCTGTACCTGCTCTCACTCTGAAGCAATAAATGCCATTGATTTAACAGATAGGGCAGCCACTAAACACCTAGGGACTAGGGAACAAAAAATAAAGGAAACACTGACTTACTATATAAAAAAATTATCCTTTTTACCTCCTCCATAGTAAATCTTTGTGTGAGAACTGACTTTCCTCATATCCTCCTCCTCCCTACTAGCATCTGCATGACCTGATTGTAACAATAGTAAGAGTTAAAAGGTAGTGATTTCATACAGTGTGTCAGGCGCTGCTCCAACAGCTTAAACTCACTTAATTCCTGTGACAATCCTGTGTGGTATGTATTTTCATTACCCCCACTTTACAGAAGGGACAGCTGAAGCACGAAGAGCTTAAGTACCTTCCCTGAGATCACACAGACACTTTTTCTTAGAGAAAATTACTTACCCTTCAATTCTTAGAATTTTCAGCTACAGAATGAGGATAGCAATTACAGTAATAGAAACGGGGCAGTGTGTGTAGTAGCTAAGCTAAAGAGTCCCAGGTCCAGACCGCCTGGGTTCAAATTCTGTGTTTTGGAATTGCTAGCTGGTACCGTTGGGCTCCCTGACCTCTGACCCTCAGTCGCCTCAGCTATAAAGCAAGGAGGATGACAAATGCATCTGCCTCTGTGGATTATTGTGAGGATAAAGGAATCAATGTAAGTAGAGACTTGGACCCAAACTTGGCACACAGCGAGTTCTCAGTAAATGTTGGCTCTTTTCAAAACCACCCCCTACCTTGTCTGAAATCCTAGAGATCAGGTGAATTTTGGAATTTGGAGACTTTTTAGAATGGCAATATGGAACATTACCCCAGGGGGTCTGAGAAACACCCCATGACCAAATATTAAGATTTCTACTGCAAAATGCATGAACATTCACTTTAAATGAGATAAGTAAAGACTGAAAATAGCTTTGTGTCAGTTCAGGTCAGATTTTGCTGCTGAATCAATTATTTCCAAGTTTTCGTTTGCAGAGATTTTTTTATTTTAGAGTTTGAGATGAGGCATTATAGACTGTTTTATTTCACATTGTTGTGAGTATTAAACGAGTTGATCTGTGGCAGCTGAGCCAAGCGTGATGCCTGGCACATAGGAAGCTCTCCATAAATATGCATTTGTCATTTTATTGAAATTAAGACTATTACTATATTAAGTCCACAAAACATTTACAGCTACAGCTGCATCTTCATAGTACCTTTACAGTATTCTCCTAGATATTTTCACAGATAACTTCCTATGAAGTTCCTGATTTCCGTATTCTATCATATTTTATGCTTGGGCATGAAACTCATGTATCCCCTTTATCTACTCCACCTTCCTTGGTGAACAGTCCTTCATGGGATCCCACAGCTTTGTCACTGTCTCATTAGTCAGAGTGAGGGAAAGAACACAGTCTCATAGAAGAAAGGAAGAATAAAATGATTGTCATTTATTGAACATTTGCTCTGGGATCCATGCTAGATACTTTATATAATTATCTCATTTAATTCTCTCAACCACTTTGTGGAGTAAGCATTGTCATTCCCATTTTACAGATTGAGAAACCGAGACACAGAGAGGTTAGGTGATTGCCCAAGGACTTTAGAAAGAAGTCCCTGACCAGCTTCCCTGGTGAATTCTATGAAACATTCAAAGAAGACCTAACACCTATTCTTCTCAAATCCTTCCAAAATGATTGAGGAGGAGAGGAAGCTTCACAACTCATTCCAAAAAGCCAACATTACCCTGATACTAAAATCAGACAAGGACAACAGAAAAAAAGAAAATTACAGGCCAATATCACTGACGAACATCAATGCAAAAGTCCTCAACAAAATACTAGCAAATCAAATACAACAATACATTAAAAAGATCATACACCATGATCAAGTGGGATTTATTCCAGGGATGTGGGAATGGTTCAACATCCGCAAATCAATCAACGTGATACACCACATTAACAAAATGAAGAATAAAAGTGACGTGATCATCTCAACAGATGCCGAGAAAGCATTTGACAAGATACAGCATCCATTTATGATAAAAACTCTAAATAAAATGCATATAGAAGGAAAGTACCTGAACATAATAAAGGCCATATATGACAAACCCACAGCTAATATCATTCTTAATGGAGAAAAACTGAAAGCTATCGCTCTAACAACAAGAGCCAGACAAGGATGCCCACTTTCACCACTCTTATTTAACATAGTATTTGATGTGCTAGTCAGAGCAATCAGACAAGAAAAAGAAATAAAAGGGATCAAAATTGGAAAGGAGGAGGTGAAACTGTCACTATTTGCAGATGACATGATTTTATATAGAGAAAACCCTAAAGAATCCACCAGAAAACTTTTAGAAATAGTAAATGAATACAATAAAGTTGCAGGATACAAAATCAACATACAAAGTTCAGTTGTGTTTCTACACACTAACAACAAAGTAGCATAAAAGGAAATTAAGAATACAATCCCATGGGGCTGGCCCCGTGCCCGAGTGGTTAAGTTCACTCGCTCTGCTGCAGGCGGCCCAGTGTTTCGTTGGTTTGAATCCTGGGCGAGGACATGGCACTGCTCATCAAACCACGCTGAGGCAGCATCCCACATGCCACAACTAGAAGGACCCACAACGAAGAATATACAGCTGTGTACCGGGGAGCTTTGGGGAGAAAAAGGAAAAAAATAAAATCTTTAAAAAAAAATAAAAATAAAAAAAGAATACAATCCCATTTTACAATTGTAACAAAAAGAATAAAATACCTAGGAATAAACTTAATCAAAGAGGCAAAAGATCTGTACACTGAAAACTATAAAACGTTGAAAGAAATTGAAGAAGACACAAAGAAATGGAAAGATATTCTGTGCTCTTGGATTGGAAGAATTAACATCATTAAAATGTCCATACTTCCTAAAGCAATCTACAGATTCAATGCAATCCCTATCAAAGTTCCAAAAACATTTTTCACAGAAATAGAACAAAGAATCCTAAAATTTATATGGAAGAACAAGAGACCCAAATAGCCAAAGGAACCCTGAAAAAAAAGAACAAAGCTGGAGGTATCACACTCCCTGATTTCAAAATATACTACAAAGCTATGGTAATCAAAACAGCATGGTGCTGGCACAAAAACAGACACACAGATCAATGGAACAGAATCAAAAACCCACGCATCTATGGACATCTAATTTTCAACAAGGGAGCCAAGAACATACAATGGAGAAAGGAAAGTCTCTTCCATAAATGGTATTGGGAAAACTGGACTGCCACATGCAAAAGAATGAAAGTAGATCATTACCTTACACCATACACAAAAATCAACTCAAAATGGATTAAAGAATTGAAGGTAAGACCTGAAACCTTGAAACTTCTCAAAGAAAACATAGGCACTATGCTGTTCAACATTGGTCTTAGCAGCATATATCCAAGTACCGTGTCTGACCAGGCAAGGGAAACAGTAGAAAAAATAAACAGATGGGACTACATCAAACTAAGAAGCCTCCACATGGCAAAGGAAACCATCAACAAAATGAAAAGACAACCTAACAATTGGGAGAAGATATTTGCAAAGCATATATCTGATAAGGGGTTAATATCCAAAAATATGTAAAGAACTCATACATCTCAACAACAACGAAACTAACAATCCAATTAAAAAATAGGCAAAAGATCTGAACAGACATTTCTCCAATGAAGATATACAGATGGCCAACAGGTACATGAAAGGATGTTCAACATCAGGGAAATGCAAAACAAAACTACAATGAGACATCACCTCATTTCCGTCAGAATGACTATAATAAATAAGACAGGAAACAACAAGTCTTGGAGAGGATGTGGAGAGACAGGAACTCTCATACACTGCTGTGGGAGTGCAAACTGGTGCAGCCATTATGGAAAACAGTATGGAGATTCCTCAGAAAATTAAGAATAGATCTACCATATGATCCAGCTATTCTACTGCTGAGTATTTATCCAAAGAACGTGAAAACGTGAATGTGTAAAGATGCATGGACCTCTATGTTCATTGCAACATTATTCACAATAGACAAGACTTGGAAGCAACCTAGGTGCCCATCATGGGATGAATGGACAAAGAAGATGTGGTATATATACACAATGGAATACTACTCAGTCATAAGGAATGATGAAATCTGGCCATTTGTGACTACATGGGTGGAGCTTGAGGGTATTAAGCTAAGCGAAATAAATCAGAGAGAGAAAGTCAAATACCATATGATCTCACTCATAAGCAGAAGATAAAAACAACAACAGCCACACAGAAACAGAGATTAGGTTGGTGGGTACCAAAGGGGAAGGGGGGAGGGAGGAGGGCAAAAGGAGTGATTAGGCACAAGTGTGTGGTGATGGATTGTAACTAGTCTTTGGGTGGTGAACATGATATAATCTACAAAGAAACTGAAATATATTGATGTACACCTGAAATTTATATCAAGTTATAATCCAGTGTTATCACAATAAAAAAAGAAAAGGAAAAAAGAAAGAAGTCCCTGAAATTATTCAGGTGCTTCTCCTCCCCTACCCCATGAGGAAGACTCATAGATTATTCACATTTCCTAAGGTATACACACTGTTCCAAAGCTTAAGAACCCTTGAAGTCGTAGATACTATAAAAATCCTAGATAATCTAGGTGCACTAATGAGTGCTATCAGATTCCAGATTCAGGCAGGATTTATTTACAAGTCCTCCCTTCAACCCAGGAAATACAACACTGGTGCCTCTGTGCAGATGGGGATTAAAAGACACCCCAACAACAACATTTTGTTATTGCAGCCTTCCCTTCTCAGCTCACCTTCAACATTCTCCCCACAACCTCTATCTCGTTCACTCTCTAAATCTGATTTGTGTGCTCCCTTCAGTCTGTCACCTTCACCAGATTAAATTCTCCTTTGAAAGCAGGGGCCATGTCTAATTCTGCCTTCCATCCATCCTCAAACTGCAATGTTTTACCCATAGTTACTTCTTAATATGCTTTTGATGAAACAGAAACTAAAGCAATATCTCAGGGGAAATCTCAGACTGCCATTTCAATGTCAGTTGCATCCTTATTTTACACATATGTCAGACTCAACATCCGCTACAGCCCTTACCTTCCTTTGAGTTCCCAGAAACTGAATAATCTTGGGGTTCTTGTCAAATAACTATAAAAGAACTTTTTAAACATTATAATAAGTATTTCTCCAGGCTTAATTCCTTAGTTACTCCTATTCTCCTGCCTTTGAAATTATCAAATGCACTCCGCTTTTCCTTCAGTCCCTACATGTGTGGGGTGTAGATGTCTAGAAGTAGGTGGTGGACAGAAATCCTCAAAAATTAAGCCCAAGTCAACATAAGAGTGAAAAAAAAAAAACCCCACAGATAATCCCTATCATTTCCTTGTTTACAATACGTGGACAGCTTTCCTATAAAACACACATATATAGAATATGATAGACTAAAAGCTGTTTCAATGATATGACTTCATCCCATCATCCATAAAGTATACACTATAGAGCCATTTGAGTCTTTCTGTTTTCCAGAAAATCATCTGTCTCTTTTCCTTTAAGAAGGACTCTATTTGCATGACGCTTTGGGTCTTTAGGGAATACTGACAGTATTCTTTTCATTTTCTTCCAGGACAATGAACACTCAAATAAATGCATGTTTCTGTGTTAAACCACATGATCTCTCTACTGAAAAAAGTAACTAAAGTTTGAATTAATAAGCATTGAGAAATAGAAGGTATTTTTCCTTTGTTTATATATAGTTTAATGATTTTTTGTGACACAAGTCAATAGCTTATAGCAGGTGTTTCTTTTCTTTCTTTCTTTTTTCTATTTTTTCAAGGCCATATCCACTGATCCCAGTACATATTCTGGGTAATACAAAGATACCAGAAATTTCAGGGTAGAAAGTACATGCCTAGCCCTAAAGTTGGCCCATAAAACTCTTCAAATTGCATCCTGTAACTCTTGCCAAATGAGTTCATTGAAACAGTAATATTAACTTAATCATATATTATTTTAGTTTTTATGATGAAATCATTCCAAGGAATGTGATGGAGTAAATTCTTAGTTTTTTATTTGGAAATCCATTCTGTAATAATAATAACTAGGTACTCACATTTTTCTTAATGTCCAAGTAACATACTGAGGTTTGGATAGGGCAAATTAATTGTCTAAAGTCACTCAATAAAGGGCAAAAGTTTGGGGGAAAAAAGAGCTTCTTTTCCTGTTGTGAATAGTAAATCCACATCATCTGAATAAGTTAAGGAATAAAAAAATGAGCCATAAAGACTTTCAGCTTCCATTTCATCTTGTGTGCAACAAACATTAAATTCTAAGTTAGATATATTTCCTTCAATTTTTTAAAATAAAGAGATAAATGTCATCTATCAATGTTAAATAGATGATTATGAAGTACTTCTGATTTGTATAATCAACTTTTAAATTAAAAATTTATCACAAAACTAATAAAAAAGAGAAGAGATAGCTTTAAAAAAAAAAGTGGGTGGGACATTGTAGTTTCTCAGTTGAAAGGAACAGCACTTCCTTTTCTCATGATACCCAGAGCTCCCCGGATAGTGGATCATGTCTGATTAGAAAGTGTCTCTCCTTCCAGCAGAGCAGTGCCATTAGTTTTCCCAGCAGCCGATTGGGTCACTTCCCCTCAGGGCACTCAGCTGACCGCCAGGGTATTACATTCCCAAGACTGAAGACTCTCCTTTTTTCCCCATCACTTAATGCATCATTCGTCTCTGTAGAAACTCAAGCTCCTTCCTCTGAAAAGTAATACAGAAAGACAGATGAATTATGGCTCTTTCAGACTGAAGCATGATCTATTTTCTCTTCTTTAGTTCCTGGAGAGTAAGGGGAAAAATAGATTTAATTCCTGATGTAACTTTCACTCCCATTTTCTGAATTGATAGAGTAGACATCTGAAATTCTTGCATTGAAAAAAAAATTGATACACAGTGACTATATTTTAGCTTTATTTCAAGAGGACAAGAATTCCATTGGATTGAATACGGGTAACATTGGGGAATAAAGGACTCATTAAGCAGGAATTAGGTCACTAACCTAGTTTATTTTCGGTACCATAGATTCTACCAAAGAATGACCTTTTCTCCTAGCTTACACAAGAATGAATGAAAGTATGCGTGATGAGAGATCATTTTTGTGGCTTACAACTCTGGAAGGTTGTTTTACAGCCTGAGTGGAGAAATGAGGCTGAAAGTCTTTGATCTCTAAATTCCATCGATAGCTTTTAAACAAAAATAACAGTAGAGTGAGCTGTGGAAATAGTAACGAAAGAGAGAGGATGTTTCAAGGAAAATATTCACACAATTATTTAACGTTAAGGGGATCAAACAAAATAAGATCATGAGCCATTTTCTTCTAAGGAAGAAAAAAGGATGTTTACACTCTTAATTTTTCTTTTCATCTGAGTCCAAGAATGAAGAATCCAAGAGTCTAAGACTTGCTGGATCTCCCAGTAATTCTTCAGAGAAACTTTCAATGAGGAATTAAGAAAACCAATAAAGGAAGCTGTTTTAATGGGAATGTGGAAATTTGGGGAGAAGGGGATGAGAAAATAAAACAATAAAGTCAAAAAGGGAAATAACTCCAAAAATATAAATTTTTTCTCTGTGGTTCTTAACCTGGCACTTCTGATGGAGATTTTCCATAACACAGTTGCCAGGGTGCCACTCTCGGCTCTCTAAATCAAAAACCCTCGAAGTGGAAGAGGAGCATGGATCTTTTTTTGCAAGTTCCACCAGTTATTCTGAAGCACACTTCAGCTGAAGGGCTACTTTTCCAGTGTAATCCACACTTACCCCAGGCCTTACCACTCTATGATTACAAAACTGCAATAACAGCAATAGCTCAAATCTCATGGTCCTCCACCTCCATGTTGATTGCAGGATCTCATCCACCTATTTTTGTAGCCCCCAAATGCATAGCACAGGGTTGGAAAGCACTCCTCCTGGATTTTTCTTGCTGCGTTCCTGGCTAGTAGAGTCACTTGAGAGTGGTACTTAACACTGGCTCCCTGCTCCAAGAGTGGACCCCTATCCTGATTCTCCCAAAGAGCAAACTCTCAAGCCCAAACAGACTTTGTCATCTCAGAACCAAGCTATGGTATGCCTAGATGTGGTGAAAATGATGCTCCTTCACAGCTCAGAAAGCACAGGTTCACTAAAAGGCTGAGACCTAATTGCAGGAATATAGAATGCTTCCCCTTCCCCCTACGCCTCACCACCACATTGCTAAAACCTATTTACAGCAGTTCCTGTTACCAAGTACCTCACGCCTGGCTATCAAGAAAAAATTACAAGGCATACCAAAAGGCAAGAACACAATTTGGAGAAAGAGAGCAAGCATCCAAACCAGACATGGCAGGGATATTGGAAATATTAGAGAATCTAAAACAACTACGATTAATATGCTAAAAGCTCTAATGCATAAAGCAGAAAGTGTGCAAGAACAGATGGGCAATGTGAGCAGAGATGAACTCCTAAGAAAGAACCAAAGAGAAATGCTTGATGTAAAAAACACTGTAAGAGAAATGAAGAATGCCTTTGATAGGCTTACTAGTAGACTGCACATGGCTGAGGAAAGAATCTCTGAGCTTGAGGATATACCAACAGAATCCTCAACAACCAAAAAGCAAAAAGAACAAAGACTGAAAAAAATAGAACAGAATATCCGAGAACTGTGGGACAACTACAAAAGGTGTAACATTTGCATAATGGGAATTCCAGAAGAAGAAAGAGAAAGGAATAGAAGAAATATTGGAAACGAAAATGGCTGAGAATTTCCCCCAAATTAATGTCAGATGCCAAACCACAAATTCAGGAGGCTCAGAGATCACCAAGCAGGATAAACGACAGAAAAACGACACCTTCGCAATATCATTTTCAAATTACAGAAAATCAAAGATTAAGGAAAAACTCCTGAAAGAAATTGAGGGGAAAAACACCTCACCTGTAGAAGAACAAAAATAAGAATTACAGGGGCCGGCCCCGTGGCCAAGAGGTTCAGTTCACACGCTCCGCTGCACTGGCCCAGGGTTTCGCCAGTTCAAATCCTGGGCGCAGACATAGCACTGCTCATCAGGCTATGCTGAGGCGGCATCCCACATGCCACAACTAGAAAGACCCACAACTAAGAATATACAACTATGTACTGGGGAGCTTTGAGGAGAAAAAGGAAAAAAATAAAATCTTTAAATAAAAAAAAAAAAGAATTACAGGGGCAGTCCCAGTTTGCATGCCCCACTTCGGCAGCCCTGGGTTTTGCCAGTTCAGATCCTGGGTATGGACCTACTGCTCATGAGGCCATGCTGAAGCTGTGTCCCACATAGCAGAACCAGAAGGACTTACAACTGGAACATACAACTAGGTACTGGGGGGATTTGGGGAGAAGAAGGGGAAAAAAAAGAATTACATCTGAGTTCCCAGAAACCATGCAAACAAGAAGAGAGTGGAGTAAAATATTTGAAGTGTTGTGAGAAAATGATGCTCTTCCCTAACCAATTCCTGCTTCATCACCTTGGCCCCTAAGCCGCATGATAGATGCCTCTGTGCCGGTGAAAGCAGATCCCCCAGATTCTTCTTGCAGCCTTCATCTCCATCAGGGTTCAAATTCACTCCATGGGACCCATTAATAAAAGAGAGAGCATCCTGTCCACTCGTGTCCTTTACCATCTCTGTTTCCGGACACCCTGCTCTTTGGAGACGCTTTCCTACCATGTAACCTACCTTACCCAAATAGCCTCCATGAGCTTTTAGCTGCAGCTTTTCATCAAACACACACCAAAATTCCAAATCCCAGTTTAGGTTGAGACGAGATCCCTATTACGCTAGTAATTCTTCTATGACAATATTCTTTCTCCCAAGTCACCTAAAATCTAGCTAAATCCAAGAAAATCACAAGGTCTTAGATCAAGTGAGTTGCTAAATGTCAACCTCTATAGTTACCTAGAAAATGGCAACATCTGCATTTCAAACCAAAGGCCCAAGTACCATTTGGATTGCCCCAGGGATAAGGGGAGGGAAGAGGGTGAGAACATTTGATAGAAAATGTATTCTCAGATCTCCAGTCCTAAAAACTATCAAGGAAGATACAAGCCTGTATCATGTCAGCACTTCATGATCACCTCGCTCCCTACACCCTTCCTCTGCTCCCTGTCCTACCCCCACTTTCCAAACCTTCTTGTCAGGACTTTTCATCTGAGCAAGTGGCTCCAACACTCAGCCAGTTCTTGTCAGCGAAAAATTAGTTGTCAACTTTGACTCTTCCTTCTCTTTCCTCTCACCTCCCACGACAAATTTATCACTAAGTCTCATTGGTTCTATACACTAACTTTCTATTGATTCTATTTTCTTCTTCTCAGCATTCTCATAGTCTCTAGTCTAGACTGATAGCATGACTTGCTGAGACTAACACAGTAAGCCACGACTCATTTCCTCACGCTCACTTTTGTACCCTGAAATGTTTTTTTATTGTTTAATCAGAGTAACTTTTTAAAAATGTTTGCTTCCCTTCTCTTAAAAATCTTAAAATACTCTTGAATCCATTGCCAGGGTCTGCAACTGTAAATTGAGACAGTGATTTTTACATTCATGGTTATGGTAAGAATTTGAGAGAATATAAAATATATGTATAGAGGATATGTATATAAAAAGCTTTATATACAATAACTTTGAGCTACTTCAGCAATATGTTTCACCGTCTTGTCACACAATAGGAAAACGATGTGTACTCAGGGATGAATTGTAATAAAACTAGTGAATGTTTCTGTTTCATCAGAAAATTCTTAAATAAATCTTGCAGTTTTTCACTGAGAATATGTTGACATGAAGAATTCCGTGACTATAAGCCTTAATTAGAGCTAAATTTCCAGACATTTACCCACTATTGCTTTTGCACCATCAGTGCAAATGATAAAACAATTTAAAGGGCAAATAATATCTTAGCATTATCACGAAAATAATTTTTACCTTGTCCTAGTGTACTTTGAGAACAACTACTGTAGTCTAAAGTCACAAAGGTCTCTTGGTTTGGTTATTCCAATAGGTTCCCCACATCCATTCTGGCCACCTTGTAATCTGTTCACCAACAAACAGCCAAAGTGGACTTGTAATAAGGCAATTCTAATCATGTCACTCCCTACTCAAAACCTTTTTATGACTTCCCATTAGTCTTAGGATAAAATTAACAACCTTATGTTGGCTGACTGAGCTTTCTACGATCGGGTCCCTGCCTACCTCTGCAACCTTATCTTCCTCTGTTCCCCTCTTCAATCTATTGGCAACAACCATATTAGCATCTTTCGGTTCTTCAGACACAGTGATTTGCTCCTGTCCCAGGGTCTTTGCACATGCTCTTCTTAGTACTTGTAATGCTTCCTCCATGCTCCATTTACCTGATTAACTTGACCCGTCCTGCAGCTGTCAATTTAAATCTCACCCTAAGAGGCTTTCCTTACCCGTCCTCCATTAGATTAGATCCCCCATCATAAGTTTTCACACTCTTGTAATTATATAATTAGTGTCCTACTTATTTTTGAGATCTGCCTTCTCTGTGAGACTGTGACTGTCCTCAAAGACGAAACTGTCTGCCGTGTTATTCACGGGATCCCGAAGGCACAGATTAGGGGCTTTGATTGTCTGATTTTATTGAAGGGTGTCACTGAGCATAAAGACAAAAGGAACTGGAAGATGATCTGCATGTAAGTGTCAGTCTGTCTGCTCCTTAACCATGTGCAACACTGACCCTGTGGGCCTCAACTGAAGGAGCAACAGACCACCTTAATCCAGCACCAAAGTGCCTCACAAAGGCTTCCAACATTAAAAAAAAAACCGCACACACACACACAAACTGGAGGTGCAGAGAACACATCACTCCTTCCCCACAGGACTAAGATTGCAGCCAGACCAGCGTGTCTGCACCCAAAACTGAAACTCCACTCCAATCATAAAGGTTGGATTACAGGGATAAATTCGCCAGACCTCGATTCCTCTTTCCCTTAACATGATGCCTTTCCAAGGAGGTTCCTAAATTCTCATTCAAACAGACTTCAAAGAATCTTCAGACACATCCAGCAAATGTCTGAACTCTAGCAGCAAGTGTCGCTCAGCCCCAGATGTGGACTTCCACCACACTTTACCAGTGATTTTGTTACCTCCTCCGTCCCTCCATTTCGGGAAAAATATTGAACCATGAACGCGCTCTGAGTCAAGTCTGTAACTTCTAAACTTTCTGGAAAAATTATCCTACTCTCAAGCTTAACATCACAGTAAATTTTACCTCTAGAAAATATTGTGGCTCTCCCATTAAAGAAAAATGTACCAGAAATTAAGTAACTCCAGGAGGCTCAAAGTTCTTCTTCAGGGTATACCCAATATGGCTTGCACATGTCTTACGCTGGGTGGATGACCAGCAGGTGACTGGAGACAGTAGCCGAAGAAGATACCATTAGAAATTATAATTTTTTTTTTCTTGCTGAGGAAGATTAGCCTTGAGCTAATACCTGTTGCCAGTCTTCCTGGTTGGTTTTTTTTTTGCTTGAGGAAGATCAGCCTTGAGCTAACATCTGTGCCAGTCTTCCTCTACTTTATATTTGGGTCACTGCCACAGCATGGCTGATGAGTAGTGTAGGTCCACACCTGTGATCCAAACCAGCAAACCCAGGCCACCAAAGCAGAACTCGCCAAACCCAACCACTACGCCATGGGCCCTGCCCCAGAAATTATAATTTTCAGTATTTATTTTTTACTTAGTTCAAAATAAGTCACCCAAATGATCTGACTTCCTAAAATACTCCGTTAATTCTACTCAAGATGAAATTTATTCATCTTACATAATGCTGCGTATGAACAATTCATAGTAAGTCATAAAGCTCAGGATTGCTTGGTGATGAAAAGTGGAAGTTTTGGTTAAATGGCTAAATATTTGATTCACAATGTCTCAGTTACATTTAGAAGAATGTGAGATAGTGTTTCCTTTTTCTATTTTCTGCAGTATTGCTCTCAAAGCTGAGTTTATTTTAAAAAGACAAAGATTAAACACTGCAGTGAATTATGTCTACACCCATGTGCAAACACCTTTTTCTTTTTGCTGGTCTTTGTGGCTTTTTGAAATCTAATATTTACTACATTTTGTTTGAAAGAGAGACAGGTAAAATGCAGCTTAGAAAAGAAAATGGTAACAGAAAGAGATCTCATTACAGTGACTTACCGTAATTGGGTCAGCAAGAGGCCAGGAATGAATGTATTTGTAATGGAAATAGGAACTTTTCTGGAACATGTAAATAGCTGATACAGTGCCATTGCCTTGGAAACTGGCTTGGATGTAATCAGTCATTTTTTTAGGCTGGTTTGAGAAAGGAATACCAGATGGAAAAATTCAAAGTAGGAGGTTAATATCTAGAGACGAGCTAGTGGCTGTGCTTGGAAACCTAGCCATCAGGAGACCACTGGAAGGGCTGATTGCTGAGAGGAAGCGAGAGCCAGGAATCCCAATCCTGTAAGTGTGGACGCATCAAGGAAGAATTCCAACCTCCGCAGCAGCCGCTCCACGCGGTTGCCGCTAGTGCAACTGAGGAACTGAATTTTTAATTGTATTTCATTTTAACCATTTTAAATTTAAATTTAAATGGCCACGTGTAGCTAATAGCTACCGTGCGGGTTGCCACAGCTCTCGAAAATGCCTTTCTAGTTATCACAGTCAGCTGTACAATGTAATTTCATTAACTCCAAATCCACTAATTTAGAAACCACGATTATTCGACTTGGATTGAATTAGTCTATCAGCAACCTTTTGAACTACGAAGAAAATGGCCGATGATCAGATTAATAATGCAAAAAACTTTATAGATCAAAAGTTTAACTTACACAGTGGCAGGAACTAGTTACAAGAAGTAGTCTATAACTATTAAAACTATTTGTTAATGAATATAGGGAGTAGATTTGTTAGACAATGAAGCACTTTTATTATTCATTGATCTGAAGCTGGTCTAAATGGACCTTTACTTGGAAACACTCTTTCAATGGTTAATTTTATGTCAACCCGACTGGGCTAAGGGATGCCCAGATAGCTGGTGAAACACTATTTCTGGGTGCGTCTGCGAGGATGTTTGTGGAAGAAGTCAGCAGTTAAATCTGCAGACTCAGTGAAGCAGATCGCCCTCACCAGGGTGGGCGGGCATCAACCAATCCTTCAAGGGCTCGAATAGAGCAGAAAGGTGAAGGAAGGGCAGATTCTCGCTGTCTTCTTGAGCGGGACATCTCATTCTCCTGCCCTTGGACATCAGAGCTTCTGTTCTCGGACCTTCAGAGCAGATCTGGGAACACCAGCAGCTCCCCTAGGTCTCACGCCTTCAGACGAAGCCTGAATTATACCAATTTTCCTGTCTCTCCAGCTTGCAGATGACAGACGTGGGACTTCTCAGCCTCTATGACCACATGAGCCAATTCCTATAATAAATCTCCTCTTACATATGTCTATATATATCCTGTTGGTTCTGTTTTTCTGGAGAACTCTGCCTGATGCTACTCTTTAATAATTAGTTATATATTTATTCACTTATTCAAATTGTATGCCAGACACTAGACTAGTGCTGGAGACTTTTTAAAAAACTTACCCTTAAGGACCTCAATTTTACCCTGGAAATTAAATATGTATTTCTGACTTATTAGAGTTTAATAGATATTCATATATTTGTCACCTTAAAGATATGTAAGGACATTAAACCTCTTAACCTCAAAAAAAGCTCACTTTTATTTTTAAAGATTTCACCAGCGCATGATCTAATATAGTTCGTATTTCATATTTTTCACACAAATAATACTGAACTCTTCCCCGATTACTACAAAATGATGCCATTTTTAATATTTTATTTAATTGCACTTTATACTAATTATTATTTATATGATTATGTTTCTTTAGTATAGTACATTAGCATACAGTATATATAAATATATATGAAATAGTTTAAGGTTTTCGCCACATATTTACTTAACGAGTTTAAAATTTCCCGGTATTTAAAATTTGATTTAATTTTATATATAGTACGTAGTACTAATGTACTAATAGAATACTAATTATATTCTATAAAACTAATATAATACTAAGATAACCTGCCTCCTCTGCCACAGAGAATATATACTAATATAGGTACTATACTACTCATATAAGAATTATGTGTAATTATACTTATATAACCATAAGAATAACCGTGAGTATATATACTAGTATAAGGATAAATACTAATAGTTTCTTTTTTCTAATTTTCTGCGTAAGGTATTAACACCTAATATGTACTGTCAATAAAATAGTGAATTGATTTGCACTTAGTGAAAGGGGCTTAATCTGTTAACCTTTCCAGGAACATTGAGCGCGGGCTGTGGAGCTGGACTGCCACACTGTTGGACTCCCAGCTCCCCACACACTAGCTATAACCTTGAGCAAGTCATTAAGCTTATCTGTGCTTCTACTCTTCACTGGGAAAGTGGGAAATAATAACTGCCCCCTAATGGGGTCATTGTGAGAGTTACATGAAAAGATTCGTGGAAAGTGGCTTACGGATTCCCTGACACATGGTGAGCGCGCAATAAAACTTCATCATTGTTATTATTATTGGAAATATATTGCAAGTTAAACTAAATAAATTTGACACCCTGTGTCACCTGCTTACAGGAGATCCTTGAGGAGAGGAGCTTACCAATGTCTGTGTGTTCTTATAGAAGGTTACGCAGGGTCTGTCCTCACACAAAACTAAACCAGTGTTTCATACTGGAAGATTTTTACTCACTGGTATCTAAATTTGTAGATAAAACCTTCAAGTATTTTCATTTTTATAGAATGTTAATATACTTATCTTTTTCCTTGAAGTACAAGATTGGAAAATGCACACTGTTTTGTACTTTTCGTACTTTATCTTGAAGAATATGCATTTGACGTAGAGTGATTGCAGAAGATGTTTGTCATGTTGAAAACAAATTGTTTTTTCTCTGAAAGAGGAATGTATGAAATTTGAAAATACGGCCTTTACCCAGCGTGCCTGTCAAAGCCCTTCTCTCGCAGAGGTGTGCTTCTGCTGATCACGGCTCTCCTCTAAGTGGCATATAAAGAAGGATAATTTTATTCTTAAGTACATTCTATCACTTACCCTAAAACCAAATAAAGAAATTAAGTCAGGCAGGCCCCATGGCTGAGTGGTTAAGTTCACGCGCTCCACTTTGGTGGCCCGGGGTTTCGCCGGTTTGGATCTGGGGCACGGACGTGGCACCGCTTGTCAGGTCACGCTGAGGCGGCGTCCCATGTGCCACAACTAGAAGGACCCACAACTAAAAATATACAACTATGTACCAGGGTGCTTTGGGGAGAAAAAGGAAAAATAAAATCTTAAAAAAAAAATTCTTAAAAAAAAAGAACAATTAAAAGCTATAAGACTCTACATACTGAATAAAAAACACAGATGGCGTTTCTGCACTCTAACATCCTTTGCCCTTCAGAGTGGATTGGTAGGAATAAGAGAATTAAAAACTAGCAGCTGGAAATACAGGACACTACCTAACTTAAGACCAAAATGAAAACTAGAGTAGCCAGGAGACATGGACCTCATATTCTCTCTTTTCCTGCCAGCCTATCACTTTCACTGGTGTTAAGACAAGTGTTAGCTTTATGGGAGGGGGAATTTTACATATACACCAATGCACACAAATTCTCCTGGGAAGCCTTGTAACTGTTGCATTTAAGATCCTTGGAAAATTTTGGTGTTGGAATATGTTAGCCCAATAAAATAATCCTAAAGAGTTTAACGTCATCAGTGACCAATGGTCCCCATCTCAAACCTGCCTCTTCTGCCACAGAGAATGAAATGCTGCCACAATGAAGCTTGAAGCTGATAGTGTTGGAGCACTCAATGGCTTTCTAACAAATTTAGACCTGACAGTTATTTTGTCTTTCTCTTGTCTTAGTGGATTAGTCCACAAGAGCACTGCCTTTTCTCTGGCTGCTCCCGGAATTCACACCAACCTACCTGCCTGCAGGCAGCCGGCCAGGATGGACACCCTACAGATTGGCCGAACCCACGCCAGCTGTTTGACAGCACGGGGAAGGATGTCCAGAGGCGATTGTGGGTGAATGCCAGGCCACACTTCTCGACTTCTCATTAGTCTCCTTTTATAGGCTTGAGAGCTAACCACAAGCAGTTGCATGCTTTGATAAAAGTGGATCACAGAAATGGAAACGAATGCCATATCTGGCAGCTATTTTAGGCTCATTTCTTTGGACAATTGAACATAAACGGTTGTCTTTATGGGGCAGTAATGTCTAGTAGGTATTTTTAAAGGATTTATATGTTATCTAATAATATTGTATAAATTAAGCCCTTTTTCTGTAAAGTAAATAGCATCTGAATACTGGCATTTCGTTGTCACTGACCTGTAAAGTCATCTAGAAAAATTTGCTTCATTGTTAGAGCCTAAAT
Source organism: Equus caballus (assembly GCF_041296265.1). Lineage (NCBI taxonomy): Eukaryota > Metazoa > Chordata > Mammalia > Perissodactyla > Equidae > Equus > Equus caballus. Next base: position 52,958,180 of record NC_091685.1, read on the forward strand.
TTTCCTGCTTATAAAAATAGCAATAATAAAAGTCATCTTTCTATTTCCTGTGTTGGCGGGAAAGCTATTGCACAGATAATGTAAAATATCACTTCGGCATGAATTAGCCCTGAAGGATGACGTGGGCCTGGGCTAGGAGACTACAGAACCTTATAGGGTGCCTTCTTGGGAGCCAAACTTAAAAGGCTAATTCATCTTCCTACCCTTGTTTATCTTTTTCTCTGATTTTACTACTTAGCTCTTTTAACTTGTTATGTGTGTATATATATATGTATACTTTGTAAGATACCTGCCCCAGATCCTTTTGGAATGAAATGAGGGTATAAAAACTAAAATTTTATTGAAATGCTATAAGCATTAGTTGGATTTTCTTGAGCACACACTGGGTGATTATGGGGACGATGAAACAAGGGAATCGTAGAAAATCCTCGTACATTTCTCAGGAACCCCAACTTGTTAACCACTTAAAATGTGTAAATCCCATACAAACAGACAGGCTTTCCTTGACGTTTGGGAGAAATCTGAAAGCGAGAAGAATGCTGGAGGTGAGAATTAAATATCTATTAATACACTTTTAGACTACATATTATGTGCCAGACACTATTCTGTTTGTTTTACATGTATGATGTATATCCTATTATTACCACCATCCCCATTTTACAGATGAGGAGACTGAGGGTCAGAGTGGCTAAGTACTTTGCCTAAAGTCACACTGGTAAAAAGTGGCAGCCTGGATCTGAAACCACTCAGGCTGGTTACGGGGTCCATTACACCATTACACGGCATCATCGATCCAGACAGCAGAAGACAGTTGAGGACACAGCTTTGTGATTCTCAACCTGAAGGTCCAGTAGCATCGTCTTTGGAAGGGGGAGAGGGGAGGTTAAAAACACATTCTGATGTCTGTGCCCCACTCGGAAAGCATCACGTCTATATTCTATAAGCCCCACGGGTAATTCTATTCTAGCACCCTGGGTTGAGAACTCCTGAAATAGACAAACCATCAATTTCAGCTCATAAACTACAGAGCAGCAAGGACTCCGAAGGGATATTCTATATTCTGAGCAGACTCTTCCAAATCTTTAAAAGAGAGGAAGGAATGAGTAAAGTGAGTGCAGTGTCATAGTGATAAAACAGTTATGAGAATAATCATGACCCTGAGAAACCAAGCCCTACACAGGTCCCAAGTTGTCACTCTCCTGCCAACAAAAGACACCACAGTCGCAGTAATGGGGAGCTATATTCTCTCTTCAAGAGAACACGGAAATTTAAGCCCAGAGATGAAGGGAGGCAGACGGAGCAGTGCCTGTTTCACAGCATGTGCAGGTTACACTTTGCCTTAATAGAAATAGAAAGAAGCAATACTGTGAGAAAGCCACTCACTGAGCTACAAGCACAGCCACATACTCCATTGGTACGACACAAAGAAGAATGCCCTTTTAAACCTGTGTTTTATGGTCACAACTATGCAAAACATCTTTAACTACTTTATGTTGTGATAGACGATCACAGAGACTGAAGGTTAATTTACTGAGTTAATTTACTGAGTACTGTGTTCTCAAAAACAAGATGTTATTTGGAGAGAGAGCAAGAGTAAAGGAGCAAGAAAGAGTAAATGAAAGAGGCTGAGACACGTATTACCAAGTAATAAATTAAAATGGAGGTGTGTGTTTCCCCTGGGAGTTGTCGATTCTGCATGGAGACATCTGATGCTGTGCCTTTTAACGGCAACCCTCCCAACCCTTTCAGTTATTTCAGTTGCTGGAGTTTTCCAGATGCACAGAGGGTTGAACAAATTAGACAGACCGCATATGTGAATTATCCACTGGACTCCTTTTGTGTATTTCATCCATATCCACACTGCTAGATGCAAAGGCGTTAGGTGCCAAATTCCTGAAAAAAGGTTGTCGTCTGCTCAGTAATGGCTCAGATGCTTCAAATCCTTTGGGGCATGATGGGGGTATAAAGAAATGAATTCATATTACATGTCCTCAAAGGCTACTTCTTGTGTCTATTCCTGCACTAACATCAAACTGATTTGCTAATAAAGTGGCTTAAAGTAGTGGTTACAGTTTCTTACTCATGTTTGACTATGGCATTCTTAACTTTAGCGAATAAACTGCTATTTGTGCCCAGAAACTCACTCTGATACCTAATTTTATCTTGACTGCCACGTGGTAAATAGTCCTCAGACTTTATTTGGCTAATTTTGTTCTTTCTTTCTCTTCAGGCTTTGCTGTTTTACAGTCTGAAACTATAACATAGCGCCTGGAGAATCTGAGGAAGTCACCCCATATGAATTTGAGTCAGTGAAAGGGACAACATTGTGTACAATCCTCCAGGGAGGAGACACATTTGTGAGGTGTTATACTAACTTCTTTCACGCTAAGGGGGAAATCTACCAAACAATAAGAAAAATGATAACCAAAATGATTAATAATAATAATAATCTGGAAGCATGATCATTTGGGCGGGCTCTAGGTTGACATTTTCTCTATAGGACGTAAGCAGTTCGAAGAGACAGGCTGAACAGATTAATACTCCAGGTAAGATTACAGAGCAAATAGTATTCAAAATAAATATTTTCTCGGATGCTAAAAGCATCTGCTGATCGACAGGGCATTCTTTGGGGCAGGGGGTTGCCTGAGGCAGCTCATTGCACACAAGTCATGGGGGCTCATCCTGCTTCTTACAGTGTCTGCGTCTGCCAGGCAGGCCTGATGTCCTCCATGGGGCTGGCAGGGCAGGTGCACGTGGAGTCAGCCTTGCAGAGCCAGCTCCACCTGCCGAGGGGCTCCAAGGGCTCCGTTCTGAGACGCAGGTATAGAACATTGCTGTTTTAACCTTGGGTCCCAGCTGCACATGCTGAGTCAGTGTTACCAGCCATTAGCACACAGACTCTTTGATCTTTTTCTCTTATTTGTGCCTACCTTCTACCACTTAGAACTCAGAGAAGAAAAGGAGTGGTTCATTGACTCCTAACTTCCAACGGCCTCCTTAGGCAAGTTGCTTCACCTTCTTACATTTCTCAGATGTAAAACAAGGAGATTTCTCCATACTAAAGTCCCCTCCTGCTATTTCATTTACAACTTTCCTAGGCAACACCTTTTACTTTTTTTTGGTGAGGAAGATTGGCCTTGAGCTAACATCTGTTACCAATCTTCCTCTTTTTGCTTGAGGAAGATTGTTGCTGAACTAGCATCTGTACCCGTCTTCCTCTATTTTGTATATGGGATGCCAGCACAGCATGACTTGATGACCAGTGTGTAGGTTCATGCCAGGGATCCGAAACTGTGAACCACGGGCCCCAGAAGCAGAATGTGCAAATCTAACCACTACGCCACCAGGATGCCCCGTTAACACATTTTTTTAAAGCCAGATTCAATTGGTTATAATCAAAAGTAGCTAAATGTGCATTTTTTAAAAACACTGCAATTATGTTCAGGTCTTCAACAGAGGTTTGTCCAAATTTGTGAGACTTTAAAATAGGATTAAAAATACAAAATACAGTTCATCTACCTTACTTCTCTCTATTCCTTTAAGACAGTAGATCAAATAGTCAAGTGTCTTCTTTCCCATTAAAGGAATTTTACAAATATTGCTGTCATTTTCTTATCCTATTTAGGATACACATTTCATCTAGAAGATTCAAAAAGAAAAAGAAAAGACTATGTGGAAAGATATATGAACCTAATATGTGTTTTCATGAAATAAACATCCCAGAGCCTGTCATCTCCAGATTGCTGGGAATCGAAAACTCAAATATGATTGCAAACAGTTGCCATGATCAAATTTGCCTAAAAATGAAAAAGAAAGAGAAGAGATCTTCATCTTCGGAACATCCAGATGTGCTAAATATGATGTTAGAGACATTTATATATCTATGTAGTTGAAATCTTTGCAACAGCTTTGTGAGGTAGATAATTTTATTTCCATTTTCACAGAAAAGTCCATTGAAATCCAGAGAGATTGAGCACATGCCCAAGAGCACATTGTTAATGCCAGAGACTTGGAACCCCTATCTGATGAGCCCGGAAACCAAGTCTTTTCCGAACTTTCCCAAAGTGGTCTTTCACTTCTGACGGGATCAACTCCCTTCATACTCCCATCATCTGTGCTCTTTTTCAAAGAGCATCTCTTCAGTTGTAAGCCTGACATCCTCAGGAAGCACGCATCCCATCATTCCCAGAGGACTGTTGTCTCCTTGCACGTTGGATGGAATGAGGTCACACATCAGGCCCATGGGACTGGGCTTTGTTTAAGGTTTGATAACACATTTGTCTTAAGGTCAAATGGGCTTATTACCAGAACTCTGCTGAAACATAAAAGGCAAATGGAAAAGTGACAAAAAGCAGTGGTCAGAACTCCAAAAAAAAAATACAGAATGTATTTGATGTAGAAAAGGAAAAAACCAGGGGATGAAAAAGCAGGAATACAGATGTATTTTACAAGCGTCATAACGATTTGTTTAAAAAACAGATTTTAGTTTTGCAAGACAAGGGGATGAAATCAAGAAAATTCTTGCTTCTTTGCTGTAGAGGAAGAAAAACTAGTAACAGATGACATTAAAAACACAGATACTCTTTGGGCCAGCCCGGTGGCGCAGTGGTTAAGCTCACACGCTCCGCTTTGGCAGCCTAGGGTTCACCAGTTGGGATCCCAGGTGTGGACATTGCACTGCTTGGCAAAAGCCATGCTGTGGTAGGTGTCCCACATATAAAGTAGAGGAAGATGGGCAGGGATGTTAGCTCAGGGCCAATCTTCCTCAGCAAAAAGAGGAGGATTGGCGGCAGATGTTAGCTCAAGGCTAATCTTCCTCAAAAGACAAAAGAAAAAACCCACAGAGACTCCAAAGAATTTTACTCCTTCATATATTTTATTTTTTTACTGAAAAAAATAACATACATATAGGAAAGTATATGCATTCACTTACATATACACAAGTACACATTTCAGTGAATTTCCATAAAGTGAACACATCTAGGTAACCAACACTCAGATTCAGAAATAATACATTTCCAGGACTCTGGAGGTCTTCCTCACACCCCTGCCAGTTGTTACTCCCTCCCCTGCAAAAATATCTATCCGGACTTGGAATACCCAGAATACTGACATTTATCTGTTTTTGCCGTTCACATAAGCAGAATCATGTAATGTGTACTTCTTTGTGTCTGACTTCTTTTACTGAACACTATGTGAGATTTCACTCATATTGCTGTATGCAGCACTTGTTCATGCTCATTGTTGAGTAATATGTGGTCGAATGAATAAAACACAATTTATTTATCCATTCCATATTTATAGCTCTTTGGATTGTTCCAGTTTTGACTATTATGATGCTTAAGAATATGCATATTTCGGTAGACGACTTTCTGTTGTCCACATATTTGTTCCACTCCTACCTAGGGGTGGAATAGCTGAACCATTGTCTGTGCATTTGGTCAGTTTTAACATTTACTGCCAAAAGGATTTCCAAAGTCGCTGTATCAATTTCCATTCCCACCAGCAGTGCGAGAGAGTTCCAGGTGCTCCAAACCATTGCCTGAGTTGGTATTGCCAATCTTTTTGATTTTAGACATTCTAGAGGGTGTAGAGTGGTATCTTATTTTGGTTTTAATTTGTATTTCCCTGATGAAAAATGAGATTGAGAACATTTTCATATGTTGCCAGCAATTGGATACGCTTTTTTGTGAAATGCCCGCGTAAGTCTTTAACAGTTTTCTTAGTTTTTTACTTTCTCTTACTGATTTATTGGAATTTTTTTTTTTTTTGTATTCTGACTCTAAACCTGTTGGTTTATGCCTTGCAAATAACTTCTATTTTATGGCTTGCCTTTTTACTTTCTTAGTATTACATTTTTATCAACAGAAGTTTACAGTATGATTTATCAGTATTTTCCTTTATGATTAATGTTTCCTGTCTCCTGTTTAAGAAGGCTTTCCCTACTCCAAGTTCATGAAGCATTCTCCCAGGTCATCTCTGTAAACTTTATTATTTCATCTTTCACATTTAGATTTCAACATCACTTCAAATGGATTTCTGTGTATGGTAGAAGTTTCCTGTGTCTTTTGGAAAAAATATCAATTCTAGTCAATTATCCAGGATGAGAGATAGAAAGAAGCATTAAAATGAAAAAACATTTTAATTGTAAAGTCGCCTTAAAATATTATACACGTTTGGATTATTTGTGCTTGAAGATGGGCTCCTCATTTACAAAATATATCAGCAGCTGTCACTATAGAGTCAGCAGCTTTATTGTGAAAGTATAAGAAAGAGAAACAGAGTAAGTGTTTTGAGACACCACAGAATACAAAATCTCGAGTGAGTTCAGGAGCTTTAGCAGGGGTTTTGGAGTCAAAAAGAACTGGGTTTGTATTTCAGCTCTGCCGCTCCCCAGCTCTTCCTGCTGCATTATGTAACTCTCCATGTTTCTCACCAGCACAATTAAAATCACACCCATCTCACTGGGTTAAAAGGATGAGGCAATTAGACACCATATATGTTTTGTTCGTGGTTGTGTTTCCAGCACTTACAACAGCATATGTTGCATCGCAGGAGCTTAATACTACATTCCTGTCTGTCCTACACTATCATTATTAGTTATTTACACTCTAATTAGGATAAATTTAGAGGCTCCAATGAGGGTGAAAAAGCAAGAGGTCACGAGGTAACTTGCAAAACCAGAGACTCTCTACTTTCACAATTTGGTCAAAGCAAAATTAGACAGCTTAATGTCGCTATCCAAGAAGAAAGTAGAACACCGTCATTGGGAAATGTCCTTGAGGAGCCGGAAATAGAGTAATTAGCATGCTTTTGCAGACCCAAATAGTTCTAGAAAGACCAATTTAATTTCCTTTCCTGATATACAACAAATATTGAAAAAGGGGAATCTGTAGATTCAATCTCTTTAATCATTAGGAAGCCCTTTCATTTCATCCCACCTAGCGCTCCTGCGAATACACTGGATTCTTGCTCCTCAAAGTCTGGGCCTTGGCCCCAGACCAGCAGCATCAGTATCACCTGGGAGCTCATTAGAAATGCAGCCTCTCAGGCCCTTCCCCAGACCTGCTGAATCAGAGCCTGCATTTCAGCAGAATCCCCAGGGTATTGTTATGCACTCTCATTTTGAAAAGCACTGGACCAGACAGTAGATTAAAATATCTATTGATCTGATAATCCACATTTTAAAAATAAAGTTAGGAGTGGAAGAAAGGATAGAAAGAGGGGGTGTCAAACTGAAGAAATGGCAACCATCCTCTCTGAAGGTCAACTTCTTTGTTAGAAGGTCATTTTGCCCGTGTGGCTGGGGAAGTGGGCACGGCGTCCTTTCAGCCAGGGTTATTTATCTTTCCACTTAACCTCATTTTTTGGCTCTTTTCTCCACAGTCTCAAATAAAAATCATGATGATTGTAGCTTACTTTTCCTTTTGATTTCTATCTTAGCTCAAAGAGGACTGCAGACAAAAGGAAGGAAGAAGATAATGGGGGACAGGAAGGAGACAAAGGCTTGAAAAGAAATTGCAGCTGACATCCCACGCTGATCTCTCATTCGGTCATTGATTCGGCCAAAAACCATTTTTCTTTTCAACCTCTGACTTGGAGTTCCAAACCTTCTATCTATACCTTCCATTGAAGAAAATTCCATAGAATTTTCTCCCTTTGAAGAGAAAAACAGCATGAATGGCTTGGGCCACAGAGTCTCTAAAAAAAGTATCTTTTTTTTTTTTGGAGGAAGATTAGCCCTCAGCTAACTACTGCCAGTCCTCCTCTTTTTGCTGAGGAAGCCTGGCTCTGAGCTAACATCCGTGCCCATCTTCCTCTAGTTTATACGTGGGACGCCTACCACAGCATGGCTGCCAAGCAGTGCCATGTCCGCACCCGGGATCCGAACCAGGGAACCCCGGGCCGCCGAGAAGTGGAACGTGCGAACTTAACCGCTGCGCCACCGGGCCGGCCCCTAAAAAAAGTTTTTTTTGTCAGTTGGTTTGTAGAAGTAAGCTCCGGTGAGTTTAATAATGATACGAGAAGGCGGGATTGCTGAAGTGGTCTGTGAACCCAAAAGTCTGTGAATTGCTAGATGGTTAAGGCCATTCTGTTAAGTGAGTACCCCCAAAACTTACTGTTTAGGGTTAACTAACTTTGTTAGAGAATGTTTATAAAATAATGATAGTGGTAAAAACTACTAATATATATGGTTTGATTAATATGTGCTAGGACTATGCTAAGTGTCTTAGATACAGTCCCACATTTAGTTTTCTCATTAATATCATTAGATGATTTAGGGAGACCTCATATTAGTATTCATTTACTGAGTCCCAGTGGTTAAGAGGAAAGTAAAAGTCACAAAATATTCATTAATAAATTTGACCACTTATAGAATGAATTCCCACTCAAACAAACATGACTTCCATTTAATGCCAGCATCCAAGGACAAGAGCCAAAGCTTGTGTCCCTCAGTGTCCTGTTCATCGTATCAAACATCCAGCAACACAGTGAAAATCAACAGCAAATTGCAATTGTAGATTCTGGAGCAGATGCCGATTTCATGAAGTTGGTGAAAAATATGTTGGAACACTGCTCAAATCACAGGCAAAGCATTACTAAATAAGGATCTGGCAGAATTTAGAATAGTTAACAACTGAAAAAGAAAAATCAGCAAACTGTTGACGGGTTATGTTCTTTATATCATATGAATGACTTAAATATCAAAAGATTCTGATCCTGCTCTCAAAGCCAGATCTGAAGTGAAGACTGTCTATCATGCTATGATATAATATTATCCCCCCAAAGTTATGCCAAAAGTTAATACCTGATTCATTCTCTATTTATGCTAAGAATTAGTGTATCTTTGCAATGTTAATTATGAATTAAAATGAATTCAGCTTCAGGGCCAGCCTGGTGGCATAGTGCTTAAGTTCAAATACTTTGCTTTGGCGCCCCAGGGTTCCCGGGCTTGGATCCTGGGTGCAGACCTACACATCACTGATCAAGCCATGCTGTGGTGGTGTCCCACAAGCAAAAAAAGCAGATTGGCTGCAGATGTTAGCTCAGGGCCAATCTTCCTCACCAAAAAAAACAAAAAAGAAAGAAAAGAAAAAGAATTCAGTTTCACATACTTTAGCTTGAATTTTTTTTCTTTTGAGGAAGATTAGCCCTGAGCTAACATCTGCTGCCAATCCTCCTCTTTTAGCTGAGGAAGATAGGCCTTGAGCTAACATCCATGTCCATCTTCCTCTACTTTATATGTGGGACGCCTACCACAGTATGGCTTGCCAAGCAGTGCCATGTCTGCACCTGGGATCCGAACCGGGGAACCTGGGGCTGCCAAAGCAGAATGTGTGAAGTTAACCTCTGTGATACCAGGCTGGCCCCAGCTTGAATCTTTAAAGATGAATTTGTAAACTTCTTACAATTTGCTATAAAATGTATGACATTTGAAGTGGATTCATTTTGGGGGGGGGGTTCTTCCAGTATCAACCCTGCTCAGGTAAGAAGGCTCTCCTAGTTTATTATCCATGTTACAAGTCAGAAACCGAGGCTTTACACAGCTCTGTGACTCGACCAAGATCACAGCCATGCATGCAGTCTGCGACATCCAGTCTTGGTTCTACAGAGTCTTGCTACTAAAATCAGGGTTCTAAAATCATTCTAATAATAAGAATTTGACCAATGAAGCCGGCAAGATGGGAGAGAGGAACTTTAAGTCCTTGACTTCTAAAGTTGTTGAAAGGAATATGATGGTGTAAGATATAGAATAGGATCTGTGGAACTCATTGAATTCATTATTTGGGGGTCAAGATGCCTCTTCTTCTTTAGAGAAAGTGAATACAGCTGGCACTGAAAGAAGCAGTTTTCTAGAAGTGTGTGTTCAGTGGATCTTTTAGTACAAAGCAGTTTTGAAAGATCAGAGAACATCTGGAACCATAAAGCCATGTCACTCAAGCCCAGTGCTACACTCTGCTCCAGTCCACGGGCTGTGAGCACGTGATTGATTGCACATGCAAACTGAAACAAATGATGAGTTTCCTGTGGGAGCTCTGGGGACGAGCTTCCATTTACAGACACAGCTGTAAGTCCCTGACTTTATGGATGTACATGCTAATGGCAGCAGTGACAAATTCCCTCGTGATATAAACTGTACGATAAACGGTTATGAGGTGGACATCACCTCTTTTAATTCCAGTCGCTAAAGCATGTAGCTTTGTCCATTCCTCTTCTTCCTATATTTGAGGGAAGATAATTTGCCTCACATTTTTAGTTAGATAAGCAAAATATCCTTGGGGGAGCAGGGAGAGAGAACAATTTTTTATGGCCCATTATCAGCACTGCCACTGGCACAAATTAAATGCAATTTTGTTAGAGATAGAAATAACAAAAACAATAAATTTGACTCATGAGAAAGATATACATGAACTGGGGAAGTTAGTTGCTTGCCAGGATCAGTCTTAAGTTGACAATCAAGAATGTTAACCCTCTTCTCAGGAAAAGTCGGTGTAACAAGGAAATTCCAAGACACAAAATAAAGTGTTTTATAATCAAAATGCATTAGTGGGTTAAACTGAGCCCTGACAACTCCTCACAGAAGAGACACATTCAAGCTAATGTAACTTCCAGCATTTATCGCGGTGTGTGAATTATTCTTCTGAATACATAATTTGCTTTCCTTCCTTTTTTACTCACTGTATATTAAGAGATAGAAATATGAATGCTTATTACTTTTGGCTTCTGGGACAGAATTAAACAATTGTGTATGATTGGTAAGATGAATTATACAGTGATTAATGTTTACTTGTGCATATTTGCAAGGGTGGAGAAACACTAGTTAAGCTGAGTGTTCAGCTATGCGCTTGCATGAGGGTGAGAGTTATAATATTTAAGCTGGGCTAGCTAAGGTAAGGGTGTAGGGAATGGGTAGATTCGGTTATACACAACTACGTAAACACATGGTAATTTGAAGGAAAGTCAGAGAGGTCTTTGAGGAGATGGGGTTTAATAATAATTATAATGATGAAAGTCACAGGCACACCACTATGGATCCTGGGTGAATAAATTGTAAATGAATGAATGAATGAAGGATTTAGTCAATGACTAAACTAAAAGCCTCCAAACGAAATGAGAAATGCTTAAAGTGTATGAACATGAGATCACTGGATGAATATTTACATAAGCCTGGAAAAAACAGAGCAACTGCCCCATCAAAGTCTATTTGGACATGTCAACGGAAGTCTCTCAAAAGCCCGAACACTGCAGAAAATGGCCTGTAGCATCCAGCCATATCTGATTAGCTTGGGAAATCCATCTGGGCAAATCATTGTCACCAGGTTTTGTGTAAACTAGAATAATCCTCTCTTCAACTAGAGACTAGAGTGCTGGCCACGGTCACAGTCACCTCATTGGAAAGACTCGTCATCCAATGGAATGTGTGCATAAAGGTACAAACAGCCACTACACCAAATGTCACTCTACCTGCCACATGTTCAAGTATATCATCCAATGTCTAAAACCTACCATCTATGCTGAATACAATACTGGGCAGCAGGAAGGAATCCACAGTATGTTTATTAAAGTTTTCAAATAATACTAAGTTGGGTGGGTTAAATGCAGACAAAAACAAGGTAATAGCTAGTAACCAGGAAAGACTGGCTAAGAAAAAATAATTTTAAAAAGTCTAAAGAATCACAAGGGCTGACAAATTAAACATGATGTCCCTAACCTTAGCCCTATACCGTCACACAACGCTTACATGTAAGATAGATAGGACAATCGGAGTGAGAAAGTATTTTCCCCTCAAAATTAACATACATCAAATCTTAATAAAGATTGTTACATTTGAGGGCCTTATATTCCCCAATAAACTGGGAAACAGGAGAGAATCTTGGCAGAATCTTAGGAATAATAAGAAATAATTTAAAATATACTAAGTCCTGTGAAACAGTAAAGATGTTTGTATAAGAAAAAAGAACTATTGTGTCTTCTGAGAGGCTTATCTCTCATTTATTTCCAAGTAATATAAAACAAAAGATTTGTTTACTGATTTTACATAGAATGGAACTCTTTATAACCCTTTAATGGGAGGATGATATCAAACCATGTATAATCACAATGAGATACCACTTGATATCCACCAGGAAGGCTATAATCAGAAAGATGGAGAGTAACAAGTGCTGACAAGGACATAGAGAAACGAGAACCCTCCTACATAGATTGTGGGAATGCAAAATTGTGCAATCACTTTGGAAGGCAATTTGGCAGTTCCTTACAAAGTTAAACAGAGCTATCATGTGATTCAGCAATTCCACTCCTTATATATACCTGAGAATTGAGAATATACGTCCACACAAAAACTTGTACATGAATGATAGAAGCATTATTCATAATAGCCCAAAAGTGGAAAAACCCGAATGTCCATCAATTGAAGAATGAATAAACAAAATACAGTATATCCATACAATGGAATATTATTTACTCATAAAAAGGAATGATAGAAGCTACAACATGGAAGAACCTTGAAAATATTATGCTAAGTGAAAGAAGCCACACGTGAAAGGCCATATGTTATGTAATTTCATTTATATTAAATTGCCCAGAATAGGCAAACCTATAGAGGTAGAAAGTAGATTAGTTGGCATAGAGAGAGGATGAGGATGGAGAGTGACAGCTAATGAGGTCAGAGTTTCTTTTGGGGGTAATGAAAATGTTTTAGAATTAGAAATGTTCTGGAGGGGCCGGCCCGGTGGTGCAGTGGTTAAGTGCACACGTTCTGCTTCAGCGGCCCGGGGTTCGCTGGTTCTGATCCTGGGTGTAGACATGGCATGACTTGGCAAGCCATGCTGTGATAGGCATCCCACATATAAAAGTAGAGGGAGGTGGGCACAGATGTTAGCTCAGGGCCAGTCTTCCTCAGCAAAAAGAGGAGGATTGGCAGCTGATGTTAGCTCAGGGCTAATCTTCTTAAAAAAAAATAAAAAGAAATGTTCTGGAAACATATAGTGGTGATGATTGCATAACTCTGTCAATATACTGAAAACTAATGAATCATACACTAACTAATATTAGGAAAATACCTATTATGTTTTAGGAAAAAAATGTCTTTTTATCTAAACTTACGCAGTTAAAAAAATTCACTTAAACCATAGTGCACATCAACTGTTCCCTCTTCTTTAGAAAAGATGAAACAAAGGTAAAAAGACTGAAATAAGATTAATAATACTTGTTCTCTGCCTGCATAGTCTGCAGTAAAGTAGACACACATACAGACAATTAAATTACACAAAATACATAGAAAAAATAAAGAGATCTATACAAGGTATAACACAGGGGAGAGAAGGTCTAATTTTGGGTGGCATCAAGGAGCTTCGGAGAAAGTATGAATTGATCTGAGTCTTGAAGGATGAGTGCATATTCACCAGACGCACAGGGCATGGAAACACGCACACACCAAGAGGTCTGAAACAGCATGTCAGCTTCTCAGATCTGCCAGTCATTCCATTGGGACAGAACTTTTGAGTTTTTTCAGAAGAGCTGATGAGGCTCAAAAGGTTTTGTTTTTACAAAAAATAAAACTGTGAGCTTTGTTTCATAGGAGATGGAGAATCATCAAAGATATTATTTGAGGAAGTGAACTATTCAGATTTCAATTTAGGTAGATCATGCTGGCAGCTTTGTGGGGCAAGGATTGCAGGAATACAAGGCTGGAGGCCGAGAGATGCATAGAGAATAAATGATTAAGGCAAGGCAATGATGAAGCAAGATTAGTAGGAATAGAGATCAGGTGGGCAGTTGGAGAGCTCCTTGGAAAGGCACGGTGAGCTGAGGGAAGAGGAGGAACTGAGAATGACTCATCTCTGACTTAGGCAGGAAGTGCGTCAAGGTGTGTTTGTGTTGGTTGAATTTCTAACAAAATTGTATTTAAATCGTAGTGTTGAATTTGAAGTGTTCATTGCAGGTATAGAAATCTAGTCAGTAGGATTCTGAGTTTGCAGCTTGGGAGAGAAAGTCTGAGCTGGAGATGTATGTTTGAGGAGTCATTAGAACATACCTGAAGTAATGGGAACGGATAAGATTGAGCAAGAAGAACTGATAGAAAAAAGAAAAGAGAGCAAAGACCAGAAGCCATTAGAAGCCTAGATTATGGATACGACAGCATAGAGCCTGGCACATATCGCTCAACGAGTGTTTGTCAAAGAAACAGACAAGTGAACACATTTGGTCCCTAGGATAGCAAGTAGGATGAGGAGACGAAAATGGAATCAAGAAAGAGGGATGCCACAGAATCTTCTTTTCTAACTGTCTATGTATCACAATGAGAAATAAAAGTCAGCCTTGTTCTTCATTGGCTGGGCATATAATTTTGGAATTTTTCAGCTCAGAGGCGAGATGGCTGAGGAAATGAGTATGAAGAGAAAAGGGAGCTGAAGACTGAGTCCCAGTCAGGAAGAGGAGGCAGACTCAGCCACCAGAGAGACAGGCAGCCAGTGGGATGGGGGGAAAGAGAGATCAGAGTGTTGTCTTGGAAACCAAGTGAGGAACATGGCGAAGGGATGGTCACCTGCGCCAAATGCTGCTGATTGAGGCAAGTTAGATGAGGACTGAGAATCTTACCCTGGATATGGCAATGTGAAGTCATTTGTGAGCTTAATAAGCGCTCTTCTGTGAAGTGGAAATGGGAGAAAGCCTGGATACAATGGGTTCAGGAGAGAGTGCTGTGGAGGGGCAAAGTAAGTGAGTTCCAGTAAAGGATCCAGGCAGAGAATGAGGAAGTGAAGAGAAGAGAAACAGGTATGGAGCTCCACCATAAAAGGGGCAGAGCTAGAGTGGGATGTGGAGTCAAGAGAGGGCTTGTTTTTAATAAGATGGAAGATATTCCACATGTTTTCATGTTGATGGGAATAATTTAGTGCAGAAAGAAAGGACGATGCAGAAGAGAGAAGGGGTCAAAAGAGCCTCATAGAAGTTAAGGAGGAAGAGGACCTGGTACACAAGTGGACAGGTGGGAGGCAGGCTCCAGCAGGAAAGCGGAAGATGTGGCTCCAGATGCAGGAACATTGATAGAATTGATGGAATTTAATTTTGCAGATAAGAAAAAAAAAGTAATAAGTAACTGCCCAAGAACCAGGAAGCCAGGATAGTTAATTTAATTTCTATCTAAAAATTAATGGGACATATGCTAAATGTTGGCCTAAATGGGACACAGTATCATTACTTAAAAATAATGCTATTATTTTAGTAAAGTAATTTGTCTCTTAGGAAGTGTAAGAATAAAATGCTATAAAAGTTTGAATATAGGAGGTAGTTGGTTTTTACATATCAAATAACGTGAAAGCAATTACATTGGAGTCCATGTAAAGGAAGCTTTAAGAAAACTGGACGATTTCTAGGGTCACTAGACTAGCCTGACATTAAGCAGGAAGCCACCAAGAGCAATATTCACTTTAGAAATTCATGTCCAAATCCAACAAGCGCAGAGGGTACGATTCCCGGCAAAATAGAAAATAAATGGCCTAATAGCTGTCTTCCTGGTCATAGTATATTTTCACAAAACACTTTTAAATAATTGCAATTTATTTTACACAGGAGGAACTCAAAAATCGTTTCTCGATGAATACACGAATGGATGAACAAAGCTTGAAGAAACATTGAGGAGCTTTCTGGATCCTAGGAATGGTTGAATTATCCTTTCATACATGAGTTACCTCCCCTTCTAGAACACTGCCTGTTTGGGTCCTAAAGCAAAGCACACACACACACACACAAAAGTATAAGCTCTAAATCAAGTCACTTTTGTAGAAAAAATAATATAAGGGATAAATGTATGTGACTAGAGTCACATTTTTATAAGATACTGGAAAAAGGCTTGGGCAGGTAAGGTGATAGAGATTTCAAAAAGCATT
Source organism: Equus caballus (assembly GCF_041296265.1). NCBI lineage: Eukaryota > Metazoa > Chordata > Mammalia > Perissodactyla > Equidae > Equus > Equus caballus. The sequence continues at coordinate 52,974,070 of NC_091685.1, forward strand.
AGGAAACATTTTATCTCCTAAATTCACTAAGTGAATGTTGGATATGGTTATCACTACTCATGTTTTCACTAACTTGTTTTGCAACTCGAGTTTCTTTAGTTTGTGATGAGGTTTTCTCTACTGTAAACAAGGCAGTGGGGATACTGTGTCCACCTTATGAGGTGGCGATATGACTTAAACAACCTGGATTTTTATGTCCAGCAAGGAAAATAATAATATTTAAATACAGCACTTTGCACATGGTGATATTTAATAAATAATTATTAATTTGGTTTAAAGATTGCAGCCATTTCACATGAAGTAGTAAATATTTAACATCATAAGCTATCAGTCCGAGAACGAACTGGAAAATAGTTACTCTCAGATCAGCTGGGGACAATACAGTGATTAGATATGAACAAGCTCTGACCAACAGAACAGATATCCCGCAACTTACTCAATTAAAAAAATAGAATTATGTTTTTTTGCAAAATACATAAATACAAAGTAAATGCAAAATACAAAGTAGAAATCTCTCTCGGACTCCAAAAATCAATACACTACCTTACTTGAGAGCTGGATCAGCTTTTTAGCCCTTTACTCCTACGTAAAGTAATGTGTGCCATAAATGTTAGTTGGGAAGAAAAATAAGCAAACTTAAGAAATAATCTGTCTTTACATAAAAAGTAAATGGGTTTTTTTGACAGTTAATCATTTGATTATAGACCATAAAAATCACTTAACAAATAAAACCATTTCAATTTTTAAAGTAAATTTGGGTCCTATTTTATACTCGAGAGCATATTTATTCAAGTCACGAGCATACTTCTGGAGTTTAAGACAAATGGTAATTCATAAGTTGCTAATTGTTCTTCCCTGCTGGGGCTCTAAACAAAATGGATACGTTATTTTAGGTTAATTGCTTGAGATAGTTCAATTTGAAACCCTGTATTGATAGTTCTGTGATTATTTAAATTCAGAATGCTTTCTAAAAATTACGTATACTGATACCATCTACTCATTGATCAAATGTTCTTTTTAAGGTGAGAAGTATCCTTACAACTTGTAATACATTTTAATGGCTCCAATTCGAGTGATTCTCTTTAAATGTGCCTAAAAAGTAATTCATGGCCTTTTCTTAATTTGGTGGATTTTTTAAATCTTATTTTTTTAAATTCTAATCATTTCATGTGGTGCTAAAAACAGGCAAATGTTCTACAGCAGTTCATACACAAATTATATACCCCTCTTCCCTCTTCACTGTCCTTTCCAGGTAAATTATCACTTGGGCTTCTTGCTATCCCTGGAAATGTGTAATTTCACAAAATATGCAATGTACAATGTTCAGAAACTGAAACTTGATGACTTCAGATGAACGGGCATTCTTGAATTGGCAAGATTTTTAGCTAAAGTAATCCTTACCGGGTGTTTATTTGGCTTGGCAGGCCCCTAAGTACAGACTTCGGGGTTTGCATGAGTCTCATCATTTTGATACCATGAGCAGGACTGTCTTTTTTATTCGTTTTATTGACTCTACACCAGAATTATATTTACAGAATAAAATCTTGCAGTGTATAGGTTAGAATATTTTCAGCTGCAAATGGCAGAAAACCCAACTCAAACTAGCTTAAACAATCAGATATTTGTTGGCTCAATTAATTAGAAGAGAAGGAGGAGGGGCCTTAGAGGTGACAGTCCTGTCACCTGCTAGAGTTCTTTGCCCCACTCTAAATAGAACCTTCATCTTCAGGGTAATAGCAAAGTCGTTGCAGAACAATCATGCAACATCTGGAGAGAGGGTTACTCTGAGGATCTCTCACTGGGATGATGAGTCGTTCTCAGATGCCCCTTGGAAACCTCTCCTCACATTATTTTGGTCACACGTCCTCTCCCGTCACTTGCATTAGGGATGGAGTTAGCCTTGGATGCACCAGAGTCACCCGTGGAGCAGGTAGTGAGGTCTGCTTCTCCTGAGGTCCATTCGAGGTGTGAGGAAGGGGAAGACACTTGAATAAAGTCTGCAAAGGAACGGAGAAGCGAATGCTTGTGGACAGCAGAAATGTCTAGTTCAGGGGCTGGGCCGATGGCCGAGTGGTTAAGTTCTCGCGCTCCCCTCCGGCGGTCCAGGGTTTTGCCAGTTTGGATCCTGGGCGTGGACATAGCACGGCTCATCAGGCCATGCTGAGGTGGCATCCCACATGCCACAACCAGAAGGACCCACAACTAGGATATACAACTATGTGCTGGGGAAATCCGGGGTGAAAAAGCAATAAAAAAAAGTTTGAAAACAAAAAAGAAATGTTTATTTCAAATGGTGATTGGCGATCATATATTAAATAAAGCCCTCCAAAAATCAAAGGTAAATAAAAACATTGAGAGAGCAATGCTCTTCTATATGTAAAGAATTTTTATTTTGTAGCTTTAGAAGTATACAGAGTCAGGAGACTTTTTGCAATCCTGTCTTTCAAATTCATAGTGCGTTTTCGACTTTTTGCAAAAAGGAGTCATATACCAGGTGAGTCATTCTGTAGCTGCTATTTTTTAAATCAGGCTGTAACTTTAGAAATAATATCCAACATTTTTTCCTTTTTGCCTCCCCTATTCATTACTGTGCATTTCAGACGATGTTTTTGCTAACTTTTTATGCAACCAAACTTTACCTTTTCTTTTTTTTAACCAAACTTTAACAAGGACTTCCTGTATTCACAGTACGGTACTAAGCACTCCTTCACACATCTTTCACACATTATTGGCATGTGTAGAGTTCAGGTAATCAGTGGAGGAGGTAGAGTTTAAGGAGGATATGCTGGGCTATCTGACAATAGGATTTCTTTGAAGTGATTAATTGTAAGAAATAAGAGACATGCAAAGTGTTGTTATATTACTTTTATATTTATGTTAAATCTCAGTTTAGTTGCTAGACGTATTCAAACATCCTACTAACATTCATGCTTCACTCGACACTTGATTTAAGTGTGATCCTAACTGATGCTTATAAAATCAATCATATGGTTAGAGATCCATCTATTATAACCACCTACAAGAAACTCCTGAGCCTATGAAGCTATTTCCTCCTTTATAAGATACCTCACTGAATTGCGGGAAGATTCCAGTGAGATGAGCTAGGTAAAATTGTAGAGCAATGTCTCTCATAAAGCAGGCTCTCTGTAAAGGTTAAGCAACTTCTGGAAAATGTCTGTTGATGGGGTCTCCCAATTAGAGAAGCTAACATTCAAAGGACATGAGGCATGTACATGCAAATCCTGTAATTTTGCAGTACTACAAGATTTTTTTTTTCAAAGATTGGCACCTGAGCTAACAACTCCTGCCAATCTTCTTTTTTTTTATTTTCTGCTTTATCTTCCCAAACCCCCCATACACAGTTGTATATCTTAGTGGCAAGTCCTTCTAGTTGTGGGATGTGGGACGCCGCCTCAACGTGGCCTGAGGAGCGGTGCCATGTCTGTGCCCAGGATCCGAACCCTGGGCCACCGCAGCAGAGCGCGCGAACTTAACCACTTGGCCACTGAGCCAGCCCCTACAAGATTGTTTGTTTAATGAAGGACAAAAGTAAAAAATATAGAAATTAGTACAGTGTCTGGCTGGGTGGCACAGCGGTTAAGTTCGCACGTTCCGCTTCTCGGCAGCCCAGGGTTCGCTGGTTTGGATCCCAGATGCAGACCTGGCACCGCTTGGCACACCATGCTGTGGTAGATGTCCCACATATAAAGTAGAGGAAGATGGGTATGGATGTTAGCTCAGGGCCAGGCTTCCTCAGCAAAAAAAGAGGAGGACTGGCAGTAGTTAGCTCAGGGCTAATCTTCCTCAAAAAAAAGAAAAAGAAATTAGTACAGTTTAAGTTCAGATTCCCAAAAATCTATAAAGAGGAAACCAAAAATTTTTTAAAATTTTTCTAACAGAACACAAACATGTGTGTCTAGTATGGTCTGCTCCATAAACCCGGAGGAAAAAAATCAGCTACACGTATCTCTTATTTTGTTCCAATTAACCCCGTCAGTCAAAACAACACCTACAAGCAGGTAGCCCAGTAAATCTTAAACTCCACCTCATCCTCTCCTCCCACTCCCCACCCCTGTGACTACCTCCACTTCCCCACTTCCCACCCCACCCCATCACCATTTACCAGCGACCTCCAGGGATCACTCAGTGCCAGTCCGGTCAATCCTTGCTGAGAGGCCGAGTGGAGAGATGACTGAAGTCCAGTCGGCCCACTGCTACCGGTGTTTCTCACTGCCACACAGTGCCACTGCGGAAACCTGGTCCCCAGAGTTCCTCAGGTCCTTGTTAACCCTTGCTGAGCTGGTCCAAGCCCATGCTCTGGCTTCAGGGACGCCTCCTGCTTGGATTCCTGGAGTAGAACTCTCATTATTTGTCTACAATGGCTTGCTTAGCCATTATTCCCTAAAAACACCATCTCTAGGCAGCTGGGTCCTGAGGGTCTTGTAACATACATCATCAGCTGTGTCAGATCAGTCGTCCCCCGAACAACACTTGGGATCTTATGTCGAGCCTGGATCGGCCAAGACCTCCTCCCTTTTCTAAGGACACTGTATCCCCAGGCATCCCATTGGCCCTCTCTGCTACTGTGTCTTGATGGGAACCCTCTGAGTCTACCCTGACAGCTCACTCTAACTCCAAATTTTGGGGTATGTGTCTTGGTCCCAGTCTTTCTGAGTCTGCTATCCTCTTCATGCAAATTTCACATCTGGGTTTGTAAGGAGTAACAACATGGAGTGAGTGTCGAAAGGACTCTATCCTCATGCATACCTCCTCACTCTATACTCACATAACTAGGGAAACCACAATTATTAGTTTCCTATGGCTGCTGTTATAAGTTATCACAAATTTGGTTTAAAACAATACAAATTTATTCTTTTATGGTTCTGGAGATCAGAGGTCTGAATAAAATCTTACAGGAACAAAATGAATGTTTCTGCAGAGCTAGTTCCTTTTGGAAGAGAATCCCTTCCTTACCTCTTCCATCTTCTAGAGGATGCCAGCATCCCTTGGTTGGTGGCCACATCACTCCAATCTGTACTTCCATTTTTACGTCATCTTCTCCTAACTTTAACACTCCTACCTCCCTCTTAAAAGGACCCTCATGATTACATTAGAACCACTTGGATAATCCAGGATGATGTCCCTATCTCAAAATGCTTAATTTAATTATATCTGCAAAGTCCCTTTTACCATGTCAGGTAACATTTTAACAGGTCCAGGGGATTAGGACATGCACATCTTTGGGGACTCATTATACCCTACCAATCAAGCCATTGCTTAGACAACAGAAATCTGCTTCAGGGGCACATTCTGTTTCCACCCTGTGCTTAGTGGGAGGTAACAGGATTTTTTTTTTTGAGGAAGATTAGCCCTGAGCTAACATCTGCCACCAATCCTCCTCTTTTTGCTGAGGAAGACTGGCCCTGAGCTAACATCCATGTCCATCTTCCTCTACTTTATATTTGGGACACCTACCACAGCATGGCGTTTGCCAAGTGGTGCATAGGTCCGTGCTGGGATCTGAACCGGTGAACCCTGGAGCACTGAAGCAGAACATGTGAACTTAACTGCTGCGCCATGAGGCCAGCCCCAAGGATTTTTAAATATATGCCTCAGTGAACATTCCCTTAAAATCCACATTAACCAGCCTCTACCTCACACCTTCCTAGCTGCATGGCAGAGTGAGAAAAAAAACTCAAAAGCCTAGGACGTCTTTATCCAATAGGTTACTAAATAATATGTGATTAGAGGACAAGATGGTCAAAGGCATGATTTGAACATGGAATTCACAACTTCCCCTTCCTACGGTCTATCCTGAGTTTCCTCTTTCTCTCTTTCCTGCTGGGCCTCCCTGAAACCCTGCCTCAGGGCCACCCCTTACAGTTCTCTGCTTGGGTTCAAGGCTGTCCACCTTCGAAAGGCTAACTGCTAGGTAGGTTCGCCTATTTCAGTGGGGCGCCAGGTTCACACTGCCACGAGCTGTAGTGAGCAACATGCTGACCTCAAAAGTGTTGTTGACTTTAGGTTTTTGTCTTGCCTCATCCCTGAACAACGAAAAAATGTTTACTGTGGGCCAATTAGAATACCCATTCCACTTAAGTATTTTAGGCAGTGCTAATACAGAAAATACTCAACAATAAAACAATGAGGAGCCACATTTTTAGTCATCTGATATGAACAGTTATCTAATACCAGCTTTATTGGAAAGTACCCAGAATATTAAGTTGAACTACACACAATTGCCTACTTTTCCAGTTTTTTTAACCTACAAAAATGGTAATTTCATAAGATAAAACAAAATAGAAAGTCTGTTAATGGAGGCCTCACAGACTCCAGCAGCATTCACCTGAAGCTCTATAAGGGACAACTGGTGACTCGCCAAAACATACTCCTCCCTCCCCCACCCGGACCCTGATGATATCTTGGTGTGTTGGGTACCTTCTGTTTGCCTGTCCAGACCCATTCTCCACCATCTCACCATCACCCTACTCCAGATCCTGGGAGACTGGTCTGGCCATACGGCCTTCAAGGGCGTTAGACATGGGGATCAGAGGGCAGGAGGACAATGAGGTGAGAGGGTTTAGTCACCCTCCTCCTACTCCCCCAGCTCATCCTTGGTTATCTGCCTCCCTCCCTAAAGGCCACAGACATTCTCTTCCAATAGCCTCAGGGTCCAATCAGTCCTGGGACAGGTAACGGCTCTCTCCTTGCTACTTCTGGAGTTCTACATAATCGCTTATTTTTGGTTTTTCTTAAACACTCCCCATGCTTTTAAAAATAATCCTTTTACCTAGTTTGAACTTACTCTGTATTTTCTTCAGAAATCCTGACGAAAACATTTAAATAATCACCTAACCCAGGTTCTCCAAAATAATAACTCCCACACATTTCATTTTGTGGATGGCATCTCCTCTAAGCACCCCCGGAACCAGAGAGAGGGTGCAGGGTTGTGAGGCGTATTGCAGGCTGCACATCCAGCTAGACCCGCCCAGGATGGAAGGAGTCTTCAGATGATTCCAACCCCAAGCCTCCTCATCCTCCACCTGAGACTCGGGACATATAGGATTGGAGGGCCTGCTGTAGCCCATGTGAATTCCCCATCCACAGAAACCAGGAGACATAAAAACTTATTGTTGCTTTCAGCCACTACATTTTGAAGCAATTTGTAACACAGCAACAGATAACTACTACACTTGTCCTCTCTAGTGTCTGCCCTGTGAGGAGCATCCAACCTCTCTCTCTTTCTCACTCTCCATCAGCTCTGCCCTCACTGAGGCTAACCATAAAGCAGACCAGCACGACTCATTTCTCTGGTTTTCTAAATCTTTCCTGCAAGATTTAATGGCAGGACACAGTGGTAAAGGGTGCACACTCTACATCTACCGTGTGGCTTTGAGCACCAGCTCGGCCACTTACTAGCTGTGAGCCCTCAGGCCAGCTATGTGATCTTTACATGCCCCCGTGTTTTCATCTGTAAAATAATAATAGCACATGGCTGATAAGGTTATTAGGAGAATTAAATGGGTTATTATTTGCAAAGGTCTTAGAAGAGTGCCTGGAAGATAGAAAGTGTCACATAACTGTTAGTTAAACAAAATAATGCAGTGTCCCAGAAAATGACCATTTTCCTCCCAAACAAAGCAAAATGGGTAAGATTCACTGAATCCAGAAAATCTTAAAGGAAAATCTTAAAAACCTAGTCTTTTCGAAAGTATTTCAATAAGGGTAAGATGCTAATTACCCGATATAAGTCCTTGATATAAGTACACAGACATACTGTTTAGCTAGTGCAAATTTTTCTGTGGCTTTCTGAAGCATAATTTTGAACTTCCTTACATAAACTGTAGCTTTCTCCTCTGCTCTTTAATAAGTCTTGAGATGTGTATCACGTCTGGTAGATGAGCCAAGATTCCAATAGGAAACAGATGATACTCTCAAACTGGGTAATTCAAGAGAGTTTAATTAGGGAACTATTTTTAAAAGGTGGACAAGATTTAAGAAAGCCAATAACAAAGGATAGTACAGCTAGTAATGGCAGGGAGCCATCACCTCCCACAAGCTGGATGGCAAGAAGAGCTCTGTGGAGAAGGCTGTCTTGAAGAGACTTTGGCAGAGGCACATAGCCCACCAGGGATGACCCAGTGGGAGGTTACCAGGTGCTTAGTTATTGGTTTCTGTGTAACAAACCACCCTCAAACCAACTAGGGTAAAACAATAATTATGTATTATGCTCACAATTTTGTGGGCTAGGAATTCTGGCAGGACACAGAGGAAATGGATCATTTTTGCTTCACAATGCCTCAAGCCTCAGCTGGGGTGGTTTGAACAGCTGGAGATGTCTGGCACAGCTCAATGGGGGTCATATATTTGGGGCCTCAGTTCTGCTGTTGGCTGTGTTTCTTGGTTCTTCTCCATGATATATCTGCTGGGGTTGGAATGTCCTCCAAGATGGTGTCTTCACTCACATATCTGCCCGGGAAGGCCGGAATAGCTGAGGGGGGACCAGCATTGCTCTCTTTCCACGGAGTCTTTCCCTGTAGCTTCCTCCAGCAGGGCAGTCACAGGGTAATCAAACGTCTTACATGACAGCTCAGAGCTCCAAGAGTGAGTGCTCCAGGAGACTTGGGTAGATGGGGCTGCAAGGCTTCTTGTGATGACTTTGCCTCAGAAGTCCAAAAATGGCACTCCCTCTGCATTCAGTCATTCAAGCAAGCCACTTAGGCCAGTCCAGATTAATCGAGAGGGAGGAATTAGGCTCCATCTTTCACTAGGAGAAATAGCAGAGAATTTACCACCATGTTTAGTCCACCATATCAGGTCAATGAAGATTTTGAGCTCATTCTCCTCCTGCCCCCCATCTCATACTGATGCTCCCTATCAAGGCAACCAGTAGCCAGAGGGCAAAGGAGTTCAATGAGGCAGTCCTTACAGGTCAGCCCTCTGGGGAACACAGTAGGACCTGGAGGGACAAACGGAAGATGTCCAGCACATCCAATGGCTCTCCTAATCCTCAAATGCTTGTCTTAGGTCTTTCAAGCACTGTGCCAGAGTTATACAGGGGTGTGTTCTTAAGAACATAAGGATGACCATGAGGAGAGAGCCATATAAGCCCTCCATTACCTACACTTGTATTTCCCATTATGGTCCCTTTTACTCTTACCGTCTTAATCAGTGTTCATATAGAGTTTTCATTTGGCATAGAGTTTCATCCTCAAAGCACACTCTCCATTTCTGGTACCTCAATTTCTCCACCTACAGGAAAAATAACCTTACTTCCAGTTGGAATCTGCCTATGGAATATTCTTACAAGTGATTCCTACACTAGAGCAGCGAGCACCGTGTCAGTCTGCGCGTGCCAGCGTGCTGAGGCTTGGGAGGCAGTGCGCTTGACCTACCAGCATCGTTGGACACTGGGTCCTCTTCCATCGTGAGGTTCAGTTTTCCAGACAAGTTTTTTGGTGGAGGGCAGGGAGTGGTAGAGTCTCAGGCAAAAGCCTCAAAAATCACACTCTACATCTTCTTCTCTTTGCTTTGTCTTAGGAGTCAAACAGTTAACACCTTCTTCAGCAAACACTGGTAAAGTGGCATTTAGATTCCATTTCTTCCAGAATCTTTTGCTAACCATCAAATCAGTGACTTTAAAACATCTTGTAGTCTCATTTTAAACTAAGTCTCATCATAGTTTTCCAGGTTCCCCAAATAGAAAGAGCTTGTTTCTCTTGAATAGTCCACATACATCTAGTGACAGGTGATACAGGGCACCACAGGAAATCTGGCCCTTTTTGTCCTGGGACCAGGGGATTCTGAAGAGTGGGCGGTAGGAATATTCTTGTAAGTCATTCCTGCACTAGGGCAGCTAGCAAAAACTTAACAATAAAAAGAATTGACTTTGAACCAGTTAAAGATGTCACCTTTAAACTAAACTAAACATATCTCTACCTCAACCTCCCCTTAGCTGGATCCCAAAATGGCTGCAGCCACTCCAGTGATGCTACTGAAGAAGTCCAAGATGGGAAGGTTGGGCTGGCGAGAGTCAGTTGTCTTCATCAGGCAGCAGTTAAACACACACAACCATGTGGATACATTGCTAGGGACCCACTCAGAGACTGAAGAAGGGGCCCTGTAAGCGAAGGACCCTAAAAGCTGCCTTAGCTTTGGGGTAAATCCACCTCCACCCTTTCTGCAGATGAGTTTTCCTAGGGGAGCCCTTGCTCGTCTCTGCCTCTGAGCCTAGGTCAGGGACACCCTGATTCAACTTGACAGATCCCCCATCCCCCCCGTGCCAAATCACAGGGAACAAAGTCACATGTTTGAGTTCCTCTCCTCCAGAAGTTCGAAGCTTCTTGTACAAATTAATCTAACTCTATCTCAGGGTCTTCCTTTGCTCACGGGTCCTAGAGAACGGGAGCCTTTTGTTTCAAGATCTTCCTTCCACTTCAGACAGGAGAAACCTTCCTATCCTACATTTACATAAATGTAGGCAAAACTTAGATAAGGGCAAAACTTCAAGTGATTCTTAGCAGAACAAAGATCTGATTCAAAGAAACTTTTCGCCTCCTTTTCCACAGGTTGGAGATGCTCACTTAATTTTTAATTCCCCCCCTCAATGCCTACCCACAAGGATTGTCTGTCTGAAGAGGCTCCCTGTTACTCATCCATAATATTAACCTCTCTGAAAAGATACAAAGGTAGATACCAGCTTTTTGAAGGCAACTTCAACTAATATATATATATATATATATACCTATCAATTATATACTCTAACATTTCAGGTTAGAGGATGTGCAGCATATGCATTTTACTGTTCTCAGGGAATTTATAATCTGGAATTCAATACTTTACTAACATTAAGCATCCACTCTGTGCCAGGCAATATTGTAGGAGCTAAGAACCCACTGGTAAAAAATCAAACAAACTCAGTCTTACGGCGATTACCGAGATCAGGAATAAACAAACAAATGATAAATATAGACTATAATCTCCAGAACAGATAAATGCTATCAGGAAAAACACAGCTGTGTTTGGCAGTGGGGTGATTGTGTGTCTTATTTCCTTATGTGGTCTGAGGAAACCTCTCTGAGATGGATGGTGAGCAGAGACCCACATTAAGAGAGAGGATTAGCTATGCATCTATTTGGGAGAAGGTATTGGTTTTTCCAAGGATTTCCAAGATTTAAAAAATAATCCTAATAGCAATAAAAATTGTTAATGAGTCACAAGAATAGTAAATAAGGTGTCAGAAACATTATTTGTTCATTCATTCATGTAATAAATGATTACTGATCCCTTTTATGTTTCTAGGGGTACATATATGAACACCAGGTCCCGGGGGGGCTCAACTAGGACCAGCATGAACATGACGCAGTGCCTTCCCTCCAGAAGCTCATGTTCCTATGTGGAAATAAATTTCAAATAAATAGAGCTTTACAATACGGTGCAATGAGTGAGCGGGTGCTGTAAGATTACTTAAGAGAGATACCTAAATGAGACTTGTGTGGGAGGTGGGGCCCAAAGTGGGCCTGGGAGTGTGTACTTCTGGGAGCATCTGAATTCTAAATTAAACCCAGAGGAAACAGTAGGAGTTAGCCTGAAGCCAGAGTACGAGAGCATATTTTAGCCACGTGCAAAGTCCTGGGAAAGCGAGAACATGCTACATTTATGGAATTGTGGCACTGATGCCTCCACAGTAAACCGGGTTCAGAGGGCAAATGGCCTTATAGTTCTACTGAGAAGATTGTCCTTTACCAGAGGACAATGGGGAGGCACTAAAGTGTTTCAGGAGGAAAGCGACTCCACCAGGCTTACGCTTTAGAGAGCACTCTGCCTGCGACATGGAGAGTGCATGGATTCACAGGTTGAAGACAAGAAGTAGGATAGAGAAAAGGGGATGGATTTAAGAGTCATGATGAAAGATCAATCTTCAAGACTCCAATATGGGTTGGAAAGAGAGAATTGCAAAATGAATTAGTTACACCAAAGAGGTGACTTCAGAGACTGGATTCGGAGTCAGTTTTGAATGATGCACTGGATTTGAATAGATGGAGAAAGGAGTTTGATAGGAAGGAGGAGGCTGGAAGTCCCTTCATGTAGTTATTCTCTGAGCAAGAATTATTGAGCTCTAACTGTGTGCTGGGCACTCTAATTACTACTGTACATTTATGATGTCACTTAATAGTCACAACAAGTCTATGTGGGCTGTTGTTTCCTCCTGTTACAAAGAAGGAAACTGAAGCATTGAGCAGTTGACTAAATTGCCCATGGACACAATGCCAGCATATGAAAAGGAGAATATAAACTTCCAATCTAGAGAACAAAAATCAGTCCCATGACTTTATAACCATTTCTCATTTTACAGAAAAAAAAATTGTATTTCCCACCAGTCCATAGGTAGAGTGACTTTTGGCTGTTTAAAATATATAAAGAAACAAATTCACTCTCAGCATAAAGTAAACCAAAATATTGTCACTAACGAAGAGATGCAAAAAGACTAATGCAGACTCTGAAAGTGTTCCAAAGAGGAATTTCCCGAGACGTTTTCAGCAATGGCAACACAGTGGATCAAAATAGATGGCCTTCCAAGGCAACTATTGCAAAGAGAAAATCACTGGCATTGATCAATTAGGGAGTTTTAAGACATTATTAAAACGTTTTTCAGATTCCCAGCCCTAATATGAAAGAGATTTTGCAGGCCTTACTCTCATGCTGGAATAGTTTGTGCAATGCTTCTAATTTATGCACCAGCTCAGTGAGCTCACAGAGAAGAATGAAAATAAGTGAACTGAAGGAATTGGGGCCTGTTATGAGGATGTAGTTCCTTCTTTCTATTGATTTACTGATTACTCTTCTTGGAAGTGCTATCACTTAAAGACAACATTTTCTGTAAGCACGGCTGGAAATTTTATCCTGGAACTTATAGATTAGTATGACTGCAGGTTATTCCCTTTCACTATATTGTTAATTTTCCTATAAGAAAGGAGTAGGGAAATTGAGTCACTATGACCGCATCTATAAAGAATGAACTTCTAGCTTAATCTATATCGCCATAAAGCCTTTGTTTATTCAAAAATGTATTTTCAAGTCATGTATCAAACTTGAGTGAAAAATTTTGCACATTTTATAGTATTCCTAATTTTGGAATCTAGCATGAGTTTTCATTGATTTTATTAAATTGTAAAATGTTGATTTTTGTTTTAAAAGAATTGATTCAAAGAAGTTTCTCCAAAGGCTACTCCTAAAAGATGAAAATTCTCTCCAGTCATTAGGTTCTTTCTTTTTCTCTGGCATGATAATTAAATCCTACTTTTTCTTACAAATTTGGGAGGAGGCAGGCTTCACAACGGTGTCTATGCAGCCATCTGAGATTTTTAAAATGAGACTCTGAGCATCAAGTAAAGAATTTTTATCTATTAAAATAGGAAAGACAAGTGATTCTCTAGACTAGCAATCAAGATCAATAAATCTCTTTTCTCTTCATTTTCTTTTGAAAACACACATTTTTGTTCCTTCAGCCTTTAAAGAGTCTATTTTCAATGACCTACTTTTAAACTGGCTTTTAGTTAAGTGTGTCACACCTGGATGCAGTTGGCTTCAAAGCGTTTCACTCGCCGCTCTCTCTCTAAACTCATTATTTTATTTTTAGTCATTCTGACTACTGCAGGATATTTTCTCTAGAGAAAGGAATCTCTTCTTTAACAGGAAAGTGGATGGGAAGTGTATAGATTTGTTCTGGGTATGAGCGTTTTATGTGATTTTATGTTTCTACGAGTGGTTCATATTATTTATCAATGAAAACAACATAATTCCTCTGTTTAACACACTCTCCATATGCAGGTGAAAGGGCAGAGGGGAACCTCAGGAGCTCCTGCAGTGATCTGCTTCTTAGAAGGGACCTCAAAGCATCATCAACAGATGGGTGTCCACCCCATTTGTGAGAATCTCTAGGGAAAAATTCCACAGTTGTTTTTCATCATGAATCCATCTGTACTACATCCCTCTGTCAGGAAAGTGTGTTTAGTATCTGTCCCAAATCCCTCCTGTTTTAATGTAAGGCCATTTCCTCTCTGTGTGACCTTCATTGATACGAAGAACAGCTGCACACCATCCTCTGCATAATGTCTTTTTACACGGATCACCCTTTGTATATCAAACTAAATTCTTGGCTGCTACAAGAGACTTGGGTAGAAAACCTCATGTTTGATTTGGGAAAGAAAATATTGTGTACTGATTGGAATCATTGCACTATAACACAGTTTTATTATTCATGAGTTGGCTCCGTCTTTGAGATTGAGAATTATGATCTGATTTAAATTCATGGATTTCAAGTACTAGGCTGATCTGTACTTTGCAACAACTTGAAACATGTACTCCAACACTATCCTCAGAAATATGCTGTTTCACACAAGCCTAGTGCTGCTAAGAGTAAAAGGTGATCTTATTAAATGTAATAAGACTTCCAAAGACCACTAAAAGAAGTAAAGAATTATTTATTCTTATCAAAGATTAATTGCTGATATCATTTACATACAATATGTATATAGAAATACTGCCCAAGGACTCTAAGAGAAAGCCCACATTTCTTAAATTGACCCAACAAAGATCTGCTGAACATACGCTATGACCCAGTCACCATGCTTTATCACAGTGTTATTCCAGACGGATTGCTGTGGTGGCCTCCACCATCCCCACCTCCTGGTGTTCACATCCTGGTGTGTTCCCCTCCTCTTGTGTGAGGGCAGGATTTGACTTGTTTCCAACAAACACAATAAGGCGAAGGTGATAGGGTGTATGTGATTATGTGTATGTGATCGCATGATTATTTTACATAGGATTACAGTGCCTATCTTGCTGGAGTCTCTCTCTTGCTGGCTTTGAGGAACCAAGCAGCCATGTTGGGGAATTCCATGTGGCAAGGAAGTAAAGGTGGCTTCTAGAATCAGAGAGGGCTGGAAGCCAGCTAGAAGCCGGCAAGGAAAAGAATCCCTCAGTTCTACAATCGCAAGGAACTGAATTCTGTCAACAGCCTGAGTGAACTTGGATCTTTCTTCAGGTGAACTCAGACGAGACTGCAGCTCTGACTGGCACATTGACTGTCTCGTGAAACCCCCTGAGCAGAAGAGCTGGTTCAGCTGAGTCTTGACTTCTTATTCACAAAAACTAGAAGATGATGTAGGTATGTTGCTTTAAGCCACTAAAACTGTGGTAATATTGTTACATAGCAATAAATAACTAATATACACCTCTTTGGTCTTCATCTTTCTCAACCTGGGAATCTTTGAAGCATACAGGCCAGTTATTTTGTAGAAAGTCCTTCAAAATGGGTGTGTTTATGTGGAAATTCCTCAATCTAATCCTCATGATTAGATTCAGATTTTTGGCAGGACTAACACAGAAGTGATGTTGAGGCCTTCTCAGTATATCCTATTAAAAGGTATATATGGTTGGTTTCTCCAATAAAGCGATATCTAAATGATCACTTGGTTAGAGAGGTATCCACAAGGTCTCTTCATTGTACAGATACTATTTTCCATGGTAACTAATATGTAACTTGTGAGGAGATACCTTAAGATGATGTAAATATCGCAGTCATCACCAAACTCTTGCCTATTAGTTTCAGCAACTGTTAATGATTTTCTAACTATATGATTCCTTTTATGTTTATTACTTGGCATTCTACTGTAAGGGACATTCTCTTCTCTCCTATTTATTTACTTATCTAGTTATTTATTCATATCAGTATAGAATCACAGTTTCTTTAGTCAATGGTTTATAATTTGTTACTACTACTATATATTTTGATATTCCAAGTGCTCCAGATCTGTCCATTGGAAACCCCCTTCTGTTATATCTTCTGTCCTTCTGATATATAATTGCCGTCATTTTTAAGCCTTTTTTATTTTCTGGCAAAACAAAATTTCTGGGCACTTGCACTTTCCCTGTCCTAGATGTGGAATATTTTCTCCAAAGGCTCTTAGTTTCTTTTAAAGTGGAGAATGGTATTTAGAAACCAAAATCTGGGTACTAAGGGTACTCATTGCTACTAGAAGATCATTGCTTCTAGTACCTCTCAGTGACACAGCTGGAATATAGATAGCTAGATAGATGGATAGATATATAGATAGATACATACATATATAAATTTAACAAAATATATGCAATACATATACATTAAAAACTACAAGACATTGCTGGGAGAAATTTTAAAAGACTGGAATAAATGGATAAACATACTATGTTCATGGATTGTAGGACTCAATATTATTAAGATAATTATGAAGATGACTTCTGCTTAGCATCTCACAAGGCTGCAATCCATGTATGGGCTGGGATTGTGGTCTCGTGTGAGGTTTAACTGGGGAAATATCGGAGCTCACTCAGGTTGTTGGCAGATTTTACCTACTTGTAGTTAGAAGACTGAGGGATTCATTTTCTTGCTGGCCAGAGCTCCTTGTAGGCTGTCAACTGGAGGCTGCCCACAGCTCTTAGAAACTGCCTGCGTTTCCTTGTTATGTGGGATTTCCCCACAGACAGACACACATACACACATACATTTTATTTTTAACCTCCAATTCCATTTCAACACCACAATGCACCTTCTAGTCTTACTCCTTCAACAGTGAGAAACCTAGATACCATTATATGTGCAAATATATTTACTCAATTTTATCGAGCCTAGAATACACAGGATTGCTGCAAGGGAGCAGAAGATATCGTGTGGCATTTGGAAAAATAACAAGGCAAGGCAAGAAAGATGTCATGACTCTTACAATTTGTGTTCTCTTTTTTGGAAAAGGAACTTGATCATCCATCATTTTGTTTGTTTAATCTGGTTGTGTGACCAAAGCCTTTAACAGTAGAGGTAGGTAAAAGTCACTCACGTAGAACTTCGTAAGCCATGTTACAGAGTTTGGGTTTTATTCTAGTACAATGGGAATGCATTGGAGGGCTTTCTGTCAAGTCACATTTGTTTGTTGTAAATGGCATTAACAGCATTTTTCAAGTTATTTCCTGGTAATGTTTATTATTTACTCATTCTTCAACTCATTTTAAAACAAAATTTGAGATGCTTAGAGCAATCCATACCAATAAGTTAAAAACATAAAATAATTGAGCAAATTGGGATAGAATAAAATGGAGCTAAAAAACAAGAGGCCAGGGTGAGGTCTGTTCAAAATACACTTACCTTTAAGTACTTTAAAATTACAAGAGGTATTGTTACAAATTTTTTCCGAACTTTCTAGAGCATTCTAGAGCATATCCCTTGTATTATGCTCACCTCAGGTAAAAGACTTAAGCAGGAACCCCCAATCCACCATCTACACCACAGGGAATTGAGACTCACCAATGGGAAAATCCATGGATTGCTTTTCTTGCAGTGAGTTTTTTAGAAACCTTCCTAATTTCTGATAATTTAACCCTTTCAGGTTAGGAGAGAAAAAAGGACACTTGGATAGAGCCTGTTTATTTAATCAAGGCAGCCAACCAAAGCAAATAATTCAAGCCAAAAATTGACTCCATCTTTAGTAGGTAAGTGGAGTTTTAAATTATAATTGACTTCCTGTTCGAAGAAACACATGGATTTCCACAGGGAAACACTGAGCACTGAGGAGAAATTCTCTATTTCAAGAGCACTGTCACCAGTATCACAGTAACACATGAAGAGAGAACTCTCATTTTAAAATCGGACACAATTTATCACGCACTACTTCACACACTACTGCTTTGCTTACTTTTTATTGGCTTGTGGTTACTTGCATACCACAGTCAAGTTTTCGAGAAACTGAAGTTACAAAAGGACAATTCTTTAATGTGGGAAAGATACACCATTGCACTGGAGAAATGGAAGACCTTTTTTAACCTTCTCATATTATCAATTTAACTATGTGTTTCTATGTAGTGAGTAATGTCTTGCGGTCTTGCCAAGAATGTTTTGAAAGGAGTTTGTAAAAGTATGTCAGTTCAATCACTTTTGGTATATCGCTGCTAATGGGGTCGTTCACACGTTGTGAAACACACAACGCCAGATTTAATTCTGCCCCAAAATTTAGGTCATTGCGAAATACCATACTAAAACTGCAAATGCAGGACAGGGAGATGGGGGTGAGGACAAAGCAGAGGAAGACACCAATTTCTTCTTGTAAAACATGACAGGGATGGGACAAAACAGAGAAGGAAGGCTGATCCCTTTTATAGGGATTCTTTTTCCAGAGTGTGTGTGTGTCCATGTTAATTCCAGTTAAATATAAATGACGAATTAATGTCAAGTGGGAAACTGGCTGCTCTGCTCTGTACCGGCGTAGCACCGGTGCTCTCAAGTTACCCTAATTGTAGAGAGATGTCCTTGTTTTCTGACTTCATTCACAAACCATCCCTGATTATTTCAGTTTACCTTTTTCTTTTTCCGGAAAATCTTTTTCTAGTCACGAAAAGGGGTCGTCTGATGCAAAGGCACTTAGCTTATAATGATTATTGTTGTTCTTATTAACATGAAGTACAGGAATGGCTTTGCTGGAAGTTACCCACCCAGACCCGGACATCTGTCTTGGCGGCACACGCCCCTCTCCTTACCCGGCCATGGTCGGTGGCTGGGCGATTTGAGCCACCGCACTGGCTGGGCTCCGAGGAAGATCGGTCCCCACTCTCCGCAGACCGGAGCGCTAGGCTGGAGGAAAGCGAGACGGGACAGTTATTGTTCTCCCAGGCCCAAGGAAAAGCGCCCAAGGTAGCACCACCTCTCACGTTCGGGCGAAACTTCCCCGAGCTCCCGCTTTCTGGGCTCGGGATGGGTCTCCACATCGCGACCTTCCCTTTCCTGGAGTCGGCCACTCCAAGAACACACTACAGTCACCTTTGCGCGCTCCCCGGGAGCCGGCTTGGCACACAGCGCATCCCAGCGGCCGCGTGGCCTCCTTCTAGCCGTGACCACTTAGCTTCCGGAGAGCTTGCCAGTCGCCGCCGCAGCCGCCTCGCAATCTGGGGACTCGAGAGCCTGCGAGAGCCAGGCTCGGCCGGACCCCAAGGAGGGCGCGGGGCTGCGGCGCAGGGCCCCGCCCGGCACACCTGGGAGCCGTGAGGACTGGGAGACGCGGGGCGCGGCAGAAGGCTGGCCCGGTGCCGGAGCAGCTTCCCCGAAAGCGGGCCAGATTGGAGCAAGGCGAGAGGGAGCGTCTCGCGGCAGCAGCCTGCTCCTCCGAGGGAGGAACCCCTGCTGGGGCGGCCGAGCAGCGCCCGCGAGCCGCAGAGACGCGCTGCGCCCATCATGGAGCGGGCCGGCCTCGGCTCTGCGCCGCCGCCGCAGCAGCGGGAGCAGGACTCAGTGAAAGCCTGGCTGGACGATCACTGGGACTTTACCTCCTCTTACTTTGTTAGGAAAGCCACCAGGTAAGAAGAGCACCCAGGGAAGACGCGACCGGGGCGCGGAGCGTGACCTGGGGCTGATCTCTCTCCTCTTTTGAATTTTCCCCTTCGTTCACCATTAAACAGCCTCCGTTCCCAGGCCCTTCGCTTTTGAAGTAGGTCCTTGGTCCTGTTACGGTGTAGAGACCTCGACTTTAAGGCGAGTACAGTCAAAAAACCCAAGCGTCGGATTCGATCCAACTTGCTCACAAAGTTCACATACAAAAATGTACGTTCCGCCCCCGCGCCCGCCCCCAACCGTGATCGCCCTGGTATTCCCTGGGAGCAAGATTATTTTCATACAGCCGTGCTCCCGGGCCTTCCTCCAGCCCTTCTCTAGCCTCCTGGTTCCCCTAAATATCCTTAGCGAAACCCAAACAGTTTTTGAGCCCCTTCCCTGCAGCTCCGGAAGCACCATTTCCAACTCGGTTCCAGCGGCTCCGCTTCTCCCCCGCCCTGGCGGGGCGGGGAAGCCGGGGAAGGGGCGAGACCACGAGGAAGTCCAAAGGCAGCAACATGCCTGAACCTTCCCAGAGTGAGTGCCTTTTGCCCCCTTCCAGTCCCCCGATTGTCCCGCGCGCCTCCTTTCACTTGCTCTTGCGCCCAAGGCGGCGCCGCCAAAAGGGCTCCGCGGAGGGGATCGCAGCGCGCACACAAAGGGCGCGGGGGAGGGCGGCGGGCAGCGGACCCCGGGGGGCTGGCGGGTCTCCCGCGGCCCCAGCCGACCCCATGAGGCCGGCTCCTCCTGGTCAGGAGCCAAGCGCCGGGCGGCCGCGGCGGAGGGCGGGGAGGGAGCCTGTCCTTTGGGAGGCGGCGGCGCAGCGGGCAGTCGGGGCGCGCGTGGGAAACGCTTGCCGGAGAGTTGGGGAGGAACTGAGGCTGAAGCCACTGGACGAGGAAGGTGGAGCGGAGGGCGCGCGGCGGGCGGGTCCTCCGAAGCCCGAGGAGTCGGTGCGAAGCCGGGTCGCGGGCGAGGCTGCTGCGCGCGGACTCGGGCCCACTCGAGGACGCACGCCTTTGCAGAAGGGTCCCGAACCGCGCCCCGCCGGATCTGGGCAGCGGCCATCGGGCAGCCCGCGCTGGCCGGCCCGGCCGCCCGCGAGGCGCGCACGGGGCAGTGATGGTGGAGGAGCCGGCCGGGACTGGGCGCTGGGCTGCCACCCGCCGGCGCGCGGCCTCGACTCTGCCGGGCGCTCCCCGCCAGGGGGCGGCGCAGCGCGGGGCGGCGGCGGGGGCGGTAGGGGACCCGGCTTCGAATCTGGGCCTCACCTGGGCGCGTCGTGGACCCCCGGCGCCTCCTGGAGTCCAGGGTCCGCCGGGGCCGCAGGATCTGCACCTCGAAATTCCCACGTTTGCTATGTTGCCCTTTGGAGACAAAACAAGGTACTTCCTTCAGCATCCCCCCTGTCCCACTTTCCCCTGGGGTGCGGCGGGGGCCCGGTGCTGGGTGGTGGCGCCGGGTCACACCGGTGGGGCGATGTTTCATTGAATATAGATTGTAAGACATTTTTGTCTTCCTTTAGTCTCTTGGGGATGTATTACTTTGGGGAGTTAGATGTGGCTCTTTTTAACCCTTTCTCCTAACGAGTTGTCGATTCGATCACTTTCGGGGTTTTTGGACAGAGGCGATGGCTTTGGGACAAATCTTATGTTTTGTTTAATTACTCCACCTTCGTTTTAAATCCTCTTTCCCTCTTTCTCTTTCTTCCTTCAAAATCCTAAATCTGGAGCGACCAGAGTAAACCCGGAAAGGAAAGTGGTTACTTCTCAAAGGGCACTTTTCTGTGAGTTTGGGGCGAGGCACTAAGGCCATCCAGGTCTGGAGTTATTGATTGCTGTCGGTTGACAGTGTTCAGATGTCACCTGCTACCCCAAGGCCATCTGTCCTCACTTTCCTTTCCCCCTACGTTTCCACCTTCTGCCCCCCGTGAATCCTAGCGCACAGAACGGGGAGTGGGCAGAGAACTGGGCTGAGTTTTTCTGCGTGTGTGGCTGTTCGCTGGAGGTGTTCTTTAGGCTGATTATTAACAGTTGAAAGAAAAAAGTCGTTTTATAAATCAGCATAAATGTCCTTCACCCCCCTCCCCCAATGGCATAAATTTGGGATTGTTTGTGGTAGTTTTTAACTAGTCATACACTTCACTTTCAAAGCCTGCCAAAACATTGAAAGTAACATATTATTGGAAAATAAATGAAAAGAGTTAAGTTACATTTCTTTTCGCATTACTTCTCCCAAGTAGTATAGGATTAAAACCCTAATTCTCAAAATTATACTGCTCTGTGTAAAATTTAGATCGTCTGAGACTATATACTGTTTTTCAGTTAAGGTTTTTATATTATAGTTGATGTTGACAACAGGCTGAACCCTTTCTATGATATATATGTGTGTACATATGGTCTTAAGAGAAGAGTTTATGTTGCGTATAAGTTGGAAAGCAAAAGTGTCAAATATTTGAGTAGTACAGGCCCTCATTTTAGGAGTTGCAAAGTGCTGAAAGTTGTCAGTGTAAAAATATAATCTGAGAGCTTGTGTGTACCCAGAGGTTCTTCACAAAACAATATTCCAGTTTGGGCTGAAATTTGGCGGCATTAACTGGAGACTTAAGACTGAGAGTTTGGACGTTAGTTGATTATAAAAATGCCAAACAGCTAAATCCAGTAAGATTCACATGGTTTTGGTACAAACTTATCGCAGACATTTTAACTTTACAGCTAAGATTTTATTTTTTAACTAGAAGCTCACATTGCTTTGCTTTTTTCCCTTTTATTACACTTTGTAAGTGTAAATGAATACCGTATGTGATTCAGGAACCCATGAAACAGGATAGTTCTGTAGAGGCATTTGGCATGTTTTAGGATTCGAAATACATTTGGATTCACTTAGATTGGCCATCTGTGCCTGTAAACAGGCGTGTTGATGGAACTATTTCTAGTTATTTGATTTAATTGTTGTCCTTTGACATTCATGCATGCACGCTTCTCTATCCTGTCCCCGGACATGAATGAGCTGCACTCAGTAGCAGTCATTGAACAGAATGGAGTTGCTGGCATTCCTAAATTCTCATTTAAACACCTGTGAATTCTGGTTGACCTTGAATGCAGTTGTGCTGCTCTGTTACACTGTTTCTTGTAACTATCTTCAGCTCTGGAGCTAAGCACCCCATTAAAATCTGTAGCTTGGAGCCTAGAATACACGCTTTTTAGTAATCACAGCCTGTTTATATGAATTTGAGAAAGTCAGTTGAACAAGTCATAATCTACTGGCATAAAAATGCATTTGAAACTAGTAACCGCAATATGTGGAAAACTTCCACCCTCACTATTATAGACAACTTTGCAGTCCTCCAGGCCAGAGATCCTGTCTTAATTAAGGGCTCTTAAGGCTCATGCATTCACAACACAGCCTTCCCCTGCTAACGCCGCTTAACAGCTGTTGCTATTCTTGACAGCATATTAAAATAATGTTACCTTTCATTAGTTACTAATCAGCTTTGTGGTAGTGGGTGATATTTTAGGTCATTTAGTGTGGTAGGGGTAATATAATTGACTTTTTATTGCTTTGTTTTGTACTAGGCAAAAGCTTGAGAATATTTGGTATATACTGGAAATAGGAACTATTAAGTGAGGACAAGTTTTTATGACTGTTTGGATCAGAGCCCAGAAGCTTCACACCCCATGTAGTTTTCTGTTATAGACTTTTCATTCGACCCTGCAGGGCTGTGCTGAATTAGTTGACCTTCCAGGTCCTGTGTTTGTGATCCTTTCTTTTTGGTAATTTTTTTCTCATCTCTAACAGCTGAAACATCTTTGTTTGCAAGATATTTTTATTAAAATCAGATGATGGATATAAAATAAACATTGCTATGTGCTCTTAAAAGTGACTCTTTCTATAACTACATAGGGATAGAAACTCGTCACAATTTTCAGACAAATGGTTTGTTAAGCATATTTTGTTAAGCAGTCACTAGTATTAAAGATAAAACTCTGTGGGCATGGACTCAATCTGACTTCAATGTTATTTATAATATTTTTCTGATGGTGCAATTATGGCCTTTTTTGCTTTTATTGTGTATAACCAGGGGTCCATACAGCCAGCTCTAAGCAGCCGTTAGTGACCTAAAAGTCCTCATGTGGATTGAATTCTTCCTTTCTGGAAGAATCCGTAGGAGCCCCTGAAAGGATATTTCTCATTGCCCTTCTAGCTCTAGTGTTCTCCAGGTTTCAAATGCAGATCCATTCAGATCTTGAAATACAAGATCATGATTCCTAAAATGTGGTAGAATTAATGCAGTCGCCATTAGTCATAGATGGAGATTTCTGTGTGCTTAGTATGACATCATCTAAATAGGCCTGTAGTACTATTCAGTAGCTTTTTTTTTTCAGTTTGTGATCAGAAGATCTCTAGAAACTGCCAGTATTTTCACAAGGTCATGTCTTCAGCACCTCAAGATGAGCACTTTTTAGCATTTTGATTATGTCGTGTAACAAAATTTCCTTTTTAAGTAATTCCACCTAAATAGATGATTTGACTCTGGTCTCTGATATCATTTTCTTATAAAATATTTGAAACTGCTTTCAAGTTGTATGGATAAAGTTTTCGTCTTCACCTTTCATCTGATGACAGAGAACATGCCTTACTGAGATGCTCCCCTTCCTCTGGATTTGAAAACACAAATTCACTTAGAACTTTGTTTGAACTTCCCAGTGCCTTTTAATAACGCTTGGGAAAGATTTCTTTCGTAATTGAAAAGGCTAATCGGAACTGCTCAGTATTTATTAGTTTATCCCGCAAACATTTTTCAACCTAATAATTTATTAAACCGTATAAATTTATTATGTTGTATCGAGTTAGATTTGTTCTCTGTTCTCAGAGCTGATTGAAGGATAAAAACCTCTTCCTGGGATAAAAGACTTTCGTAAAGACTGCAGGGCGATTAAATAAATCCCTGAGTTGGTTGATAGTGGAGGGTTGAACGATGACTGATTTCTGACTTTAGGATGCAGACTAGCTGCTGACTTGCAGGACTTCCTGTGAAATTAGTTTAACTGGACAGATGGACACTCAGTGGGTCAGTGTTATGGCGGATTGACGTGGCCTTGGCAATATCTGTTATGTCAGGTTCTCAGTGAAGAGTGCCCGTGAGCTACATACCTAGGAGTAAAAAATCGAAGAAAGTCTTTCCACAGGAGTCATCTGTTTGATATTTAACTCTGTAATCTTATTTACTGACTCAGTAGTCTCATTTTATTTTGAATTATATATCTATTTCACAATGTAAGTGCTTTATTCATTTTCTCTAATTGGTATGAGTTTATACTTATTACCAACCGAATGTTTAAGACAGGTAAAGCGACCTCAGAGTTAAGTTCATCAGAATCATTTTGATAATCATTCTAAAAAGTTTTTCAAAAGCCTTTAAAGAGATCTATGTATCTTTCCCTCGGTCTTCTGGTTTGTAGTTCGCAGGAAACATGCTTTTACAGTGTTCTTGTGCCATTGTTAGCGTCTGGATTTTTTGAGATTTTTCCCTTGATTCTGACTTGTAAAGTAAGATTAACTTTTTGCAAATTATCTTCTCTGAATAATTTTATTATATTTAAACTTGGGGGAGAAAAGATCCTCACCTGATATTATACTTCTAGTGATAACTACAAAAAATAAGAATCATCATTTCCTCTCTGTTGAATGTCTATCCTGAGGTCATAAGAAGAGAAAAGATCCTGATCTTTTAAGCTGGCGAAATAATTAAAACACACATACAGGATCTTTGAACTTTCAAGTTAGAGAGGATCATGTAAGCCAGTGTTTCTCAAACTTAAGTAATGTTCCCCTGTTAAAGACACATCTTCTTCTTGAGCTCCAGGATATTAGTTAGAAAGCTTTTGGTCACAAGTGACAGAAACCCAACTTAAACTCATATGAAATTGACTCACATAATTGAAGTGCCTGGGGATTGGTTTGGCTCTGAATTTCAGCTGATCAAATAATCTTGTCAAATTCTGTCTGTCTGTCTGTGTATCTAGCTAATCTATCTTTCCTTCTTTCAGTCCATGTATCCATCCATCCATCCATCCATCCATCCATCCATCCATCTTTTTTGCCCCTATGCTGTGTTTATTCTCCTGCATACTTTCTTCCTGTGCTAGAAAAGGTTTTTCGTGGCAGATTTATGTGGGTCTTAAACTTCTGATTCTAGAGAAGTACCTTCTCATCTATATCAGTCCTCTCAAAATTACTCTGGCCATGTTTGGGTTCCATGCCTTCTCTGTACCAATCACGGTGTCCAGAAGAATAGGGCTATCTGATTACTTTGTTGGGGCAGGTAACCCATAGTTGGATATGTCATTGGGGGAGAGGGAATTCCCAAAAGAAAGTGATGAGGGCACACCCAGAAGTTTCAGATACCTGGGGATTGGTTTGGCTCTGAAATTCAGCTGATCAAATAATCTTGTCAAATTCTATCTGTCTGTCTGTATATCTAGCTAGTCTATCTGTCTTTCCTTCAGTCCATCCATCCATCCATCCATCCATCCATCCATCCATCTTTTGGATGTGGACGTCCTTTTATTTTAATATTAGTTAAATATGGAATTCTTAAGAGTAGATATAATTTAATCACAGTTACAGCGTTTATGCAACTGTAATACCAAAATAAATTTATAATTTAATTATGAATAAAATGATAAAACTCCAGCCAAATGCAAATTGACAGCATTCGTTAACTCACCCTTGCAAAGTGAACGAACGTGGCCCTGACTGCCGGATGGAGGGTCTGGTGAGGTCAGCTCACCTTTGCTGTGGCTGCCTTAGGAGGCATCCTTCACTGCTCCCGCTGGGTCTCTGTGTGAACAGTCATGAAACTTTATTCCTATGGCACAGCATACCAGTGTTTGGGTTTTACTTGGTTTGAAAGCATATTTGCATATTATATTTACATCTTTTATTTTCTCTTTATCCTACAACCACTCGGCTGCACTGTGATTGTAAACACAAATATAAACCTGACTGCTAAAATTGTAGGACAGTACTTGGTAATAAGGTGGTCATCCCACTAATTTAAAGTATACTTCTTTTGCCTTTTTTTGCTTTTACTTGTCATCAGTGTGAAAACACAAAATTAAAAACATTTTCACAGAAAAAGTACAGATCTTCAAAACATACTTGTTTTTGATTCTCAGGACTTCTCAGACCTCAGATTGAGAAACGCCAATAGACCAGTCTCTCCCATATCTAAGCTGCAAAGCAAGTCAATTTACACATTCACAGCATAGGTTTCAGTTACGATGTTTTTCCATTCAGATGTAAGTAGGTTTTCCTTAAAGGAACATTTTTCATACACGTGATTATGAATGCGCGGAGAATTATAAAACGGGTCTCTTCCAACTCTCGGTCAAATTTGAATTTAAAACCATATGAGGATATCACTTGGAGGTGCCCCAAATCTCCTGTTTCATTTAATACTGTTATAGTATGTTGATCTTTTATTCATCTAAACCGATGCTTCCCAAAGGGCATGCTATTGTCATCTTGGTGGACCAAAAGCTTTCTAACTAATAAGACACTTTTTTTTGTTGTGAGAGACTGTTCAGCACATTGCAGCTGTTTAACGTCTCTGGGCCCCAGACACTAAATGCCAGGAGCATCCCCATCATTGTGATGCCAAGGTCACAATGCGCCCTAAGGGCTGGCACCATGACTGAGTTGGGAGCCACTGTACAGAACCCTTTAAGATTTTTTCCTGTTTATGGTGGGCCAGGGCCCCACGTAGGACAGACTCAGACTTCACCCCCAGAACTACCTCTTTCTGAGAGTATGCCCTTAGGTACTTTATTTGCTTTCTCTGTTGAATGGAAATAAGAGCATTCACTTCATAGAGTTCTTGAGAAATTTAAAGGAAATAACGCCTATTTCCTTACCTTTTTTAGAGTGATTTTCAGTTGTTTACTATTTTACCTTGAGAATCATCAATGCCTTAAATATGATCACCAACTGTGATGGTCATTCCCTTATTCTGGCAAATGGGAATTAGAAGAACAGAACAGGGGTTTTATAGACTTTAAGTGTCCTTCTCATTCTTTAGATGAATTTTTATTGATGGTTTGAACAGAAAAATTGTGGATTGTGTAAGGTCCTGGAAAGGTGACTGGAATGGGAGACCAGACTTCCCGAGTTTGTCCCCAGCTTTGTGACTGCTGCAAGTTAATAAACCTCCACTTTAAAATGGGAGGTGAGAGGGAATGAGAATCAAGGCAGACAGATTAATCAGTGAGCTTAAAAATCTCGTCCAGCTCTAAGCATTCTGGATTCTCACCAGGAGAGCAGAGTGTCGACTTCTCAGATTGAATAGTTTCCTCCTTTAAGTATTTTCCAAATACCTGTTGTGGATCCAGTTCAAATTATGCCAACTATGTAACTAAAACTGTATAGAATTAGGATCCAAGAGCAGAAAAATTTCTAACATTATAATGTGAGTTATTTTTATGTTTTTCCTACAGATAATTTTAGTAGATTTCCATATGAGTTATCAACTATCCCTTTCCAGACAGGAAATTAGTACACTCTTTGTAATTCTGGCTGTAGTGATTAATTCACATGACTGATGAAGAAAGCACTGGAGAGAAAGAAAAAGGGATGATGTTTTAATAGTAGATTTAAAAACACGAGAACTCGTGTTTTGTGGATCATTGAGGGTGTGCATCTTTTTGCTCTTGTTTTGTTCAAGGCACCCCACAAGTCTCCCCAAATGTTACTGCTCAAGGGACCTGCTATATGGCCATCCTTGAGGCCCATGCATCAGCTTGCTTACAGAATTTCCCCAAGTGAGCCCCCTTGGGTAGGAGCTAAAACAGATCAACTTTAATCCCCAAATCTGCTGTCGCAGAGTGTTAAAGCATTGTTTTATCATGTGTTAAAAACATTCTCCAACTTAGACTGACAGTTATTATGAAATACTGCTATGGTTTTCATCATAGTAATTAGTTGTATATTTTCTCAGTCAAAGGGTTTTATTTTATCTTTGATATTTTGGAAAAAAATCATCCCCCAAATCTGTAACTTATTTTATTTTTTAAATTAATTTCTAAGTAGTAATGGAAAAACAAGTTACGTTCTTGCAATTATTTTTCTCAACTAAATGTTCAGCTCTTAATCTTTCTGTGTTACTCAGAACATCATGTCATACGTAAGTGTAGTCATTGGTCTAGGGACTCTATGTTTTTTCAGTACTAATTTGAGAAAATGCTAACGTTAAAACAACTTTTTCTTATGAGTGTTTCTGTAGAGAAATTAGTGCTTTTAAACTAGGAGCAACAAATGGCTAACATCTAGTTATTCTATAGAAGCCCATCGAATAAATTATTTTTATTTTTACAAAAAAAAATCACTTTTGAGGCTGGCACATGGTTTAGTGGTTAAGTTTGATGCACTCTGCTTCAGCGGCCTGGGTTCCTGGGTTGGGATCCTGGGCGTGGACCTACACCACTCATCAGCCATGCTGTGGCGGCATCCCACATATAAAATAGAGGAAGACTGGCATGGATGTTAGATCAGGGCTAATCTTCCTCAAGCAAAAAAAATTAAAATAAATCACTTTTGAAAGTATACTCAATTTAATTGGTTAACTTAAAAACAGTAGCTATCATGTGTTAAACATTGTGTCCTGGGGGCTGGCCTGGTGGCGGAGTGGTTAAGTTTGTGCACTCTGCTTCAGTGGCCCAGGGTTTTGTTGGTTCGGATGCTGGGCATGGACATGGCACCACTCCTCAAGCCATGCTGAGGTGGCATCCCACATGCCACAACTAGAAGGACCCACAACTCAAAATATACAACTATGTACCGGGGGTGTTTGGGGAGAAAAAGGAAAAATAAAATCTTTAAAAACATTGTGTCCCAGACTCCATGCTATCATTTTATGGGCATCATTTCCTTTTTCTTAAGAACCCTATGAGGGTTATTGCCATTATCTCCATTTTAGAGAGAGAGTAATTAATGTATCTAAGGTCTCACTCTTAGATAGTAGTAGTTCTGGGATTGAAGGCTAAGTCTTTGCCACCTGGGACCCTTAAGCGCCATGCTCTGCTGGAATTCACTGTCCATATTCCTGGAAGCAAAGCAAGGCTCCTAGAGTTAATGTCATGTGACTCTCACTCAGGAAGAGGTGGAAGTTTCTCCTAGGGCCTCTTACTGTGCAAGCATCTTACTAAATGATGTGCCTAGAGACCTTGCCCAAGTGGGTTTAGTTTCCATATATAATTTGAGAGTATAAAAAGTGGGAACTCTCAAATGACTTTTTAAAATACAGTGGCTGACAGTTTAGGTACTAGGCCATTACAATTATATTTTTAGTATTAGAACATGAAATACCCTAAGTACAGTATATTTTCAAAATAATTTTTATCCTTTGATACATTATTTTAGGCAAGAGTACAAAATACATTAAACTAGTTGCTCTACAAGTAGGTTTCATCTAAAATCTAATTACATTTTTTTTTACAATTTTTTTTTTTAAGATTGGCACCTGAGCTAACATTTGTTGCCAATCTTCTTTTTTTTTTCCTTCTCCCCACCAAAGCCCCCCAGTACCTAGTTGTATATTCTAGTTGTGAGTGCCTCTGGTTGTGCCATGTGGGATGCTGCCTCAGCATGGCTTGATGAGCGGTGCCATGTACACATCCAGGATCCGAACCCTTGAAACCCTGGGCCACCGAAGGGGAGTGCGTGAACTTAACCACTTGGCCATGGGGTGGTCCCTAATTAGATTTTTAACTCATGAGAGTTATTGTGTTTATATCACAATTTTACTTTACGTTGTAATTTTTTCTTTTTCCTTACTTTTCTAGATGCCAAGAAATATTCTATAAAACCTAGGCAGCGTATTTTAATTATTTTTCCCTTTCAAGACATCTGGAATATTGAATATGAATTTTTAGACATTTCTGTCTTTTTCAAGATTTCTTTTGTAAGATGAGTAAGCAGTTCAGGTTTAGTAGAAAGTAAAGTTACTGCTGCATGGAGCCCTTATGGACACAGGCAATAGTGTGTGTGTGTGTGTGTGTGTGTGTGCCTTTTGCTAATCATATTTGAAATGCCATGCAAGAGCTTGGGTCCCTCCTTCCTGTTGATAAGTTTTGCATATCCTATTTAATACTTCTAGATAGTAGGCATTTGGAGGAAGCTGTGACTTGTCTAGATTAGTGGTAAATTTCCAGAACACAAAATAAATTATAGTTTTCTTTCCTGTGATAGGTTTATAATAATCTTGAGTGAAAATGAGAAATTGGGAAAGGGGGAAAGTTTTGATTCTTAACAGGATGTGCCATATTTTCATTTTTTAACTGAATGTTACTGATCTATAAAATTTTTAGAAAGTATGAGATCAAGTGTACCCAATATACAAAACTTATTTAAATATCCCTAAAAAAGGTATTACTCGCTTGGCACCATGAAATTTAATCAATAACTTAATTGAGTCTATGATACACTTTTCATCTACCTAAAACATATGAGCATATAGGAAGTGTAGAATGGAATATATAGCGCTTTCTCTCTGCCATGTGTGTAATTTTGATGAAATAAGCCTTGTGTTACAACCATTGTAAAAAAAGGACAGTTCACCTTCTAAGCTTCCTACCCCCCTAGAATTCCTTTGATGTTTTTTATCATTCAAGAATGAATGTATTCATCCCTCTGTGTGTTAGTAAAGACATAGCAAAATGTCAGGCCCTGGAAATGTCAAGTTCAGCTTTTGCCTGCAGCCACTGCTAGACCCCGGCTGCCTGGCCTTGTGAGTGTGTGAACTCAATTTAGTTTTGCAGGGCGCTCCACCCACGTTGTAACACCCTCTTGAAGGGCGCAGTGCTGTTAGTGCTTTAAAGAAGCCTCATGAAATCAAAATGTGTTGAGCGTTATTCTTCATGACACTGATTTTTATATCAAATTGTCATTGCAGGAGCAGTTTGAGCTGCAAAAGTCTTCTCTGAAATAGAATATTAGGACAATAAACGGGGATTGATTGCATTCATTGTTCAAAAGATATTTGAGATTTAAAATTCAAGTTACATTTTTGACAACTTATAGCAAGTTTTTGGAAGCTTCCATTGGTTTTATTTCCTACTGTCTAATTCCTATCAGTGTTTTGGGTTCTTGACTTGCTCAGTGTGGGAAAGGGTCGCTCAGCGATCCTGCGCAGCGTCTGTGGTATGCAGAATACAGGTTTGAAGCCACAGATAGGATTTGCATTTGTGTTACCTGAGCAGAATAACGCCCAACATTGATTTTTGGTCCCCTCTGAGATTTCTCCAGTTATTTTAAGACATATTGGAAAAAGTCTAAAACAAAACTAAATCTAATTTACCCACTTAAAATTGGTGTATAATACAACTCATTTATGAGGTAAGAACTTTTGTGTGTAATAAGATGAAGACGGAAATAAATAACTGGAGGACAATGAAACATGCGGTGAGGGGACAAGGAATGGTTTGGATGGGATGTTAAGCATGAGGATCTCGTCATTGATTATAAAGCCTTGGCATCAGTTTTCATCGCCTCTCCCTTGGGCATGGCTTTGTTTCCAGTGTCTAGGGCCTGTTGTCTTTCATTAAGAGCCTTGTAAACGTTAAATCAACTCAAAGACTTCAAGAGGACCGCTCTGCTCATGAGTGCTCCCAGGTTTGCAGGGCAGTGAGCAAGGACAGGCTTGCACATGGAAGTCAAGTCTCTGAGTTAACTAGTGCTGGTAGCAAAGGGTAAAATACCTTTGTGGAACAGATGTCCCCTTCGTTCTTTTTGCTCGGATGGCTAGGGTGTAACTTATGTAGAGTTAGGATGTAACTCTTCTTTTTTGGGGTAAAACTTAGGGAGAGTCTATAAAGAATGGCATTCTGAAGTATCTGCTTTGGCCAAGGACTTCGAGTCCTCAGGGTGCGTGTAGTCAGCCTGTTTCCAGACCCCATGAAGCCCCCTCAGCCTGTGGGCCTGTACCCAGGAACACCACCTTTTTTCCCTTGTCTTTTCCCTGGTCCTCTTGGCAGAATTTTATGAGGAAATAAACAGCCATTGCTCCTTACCCCAGCCCTACATCTCCATTGGGATGAGTACTAAAACATGTGAGACAGCAAAATGTTAAATACGTGGGAGAGATTTTGAAATGCTTCCACACGCGTTTCCTATCTGACTCGTATGTCAACCCTGTGCAGTGAGTGAAGGAGTAAGGCTATGTAAAAATGAGGAAGCCGAGGGACAAAAAGAGGCTAAGGAAGTTGATTGACCTAATGATGCCTCCTGGCCTTTGATACTGTAAGCCATTGTGGGGTCTTCATGGCCTGTTAATACAGCTGCCCATTTTTACACCTGGAGAACCTGAACTCCAGAGAAGTTGTAACTAGTTCACCCTCACATGTGTGTCATTTTGTAGCTGGAACTGGAATTATCTGCTGACCGCCAGTTTGGTATTCTTGACTTCATACCCTGCTGAAGTCAGCACCTTGCACTTCGAAAAGAAGTCAGAATGGGTGGTATTTGCCCTGTTTATAGAGGATGAAATTGAAATGCAGAAAGAGAAGTCTGCCACTGGTTACACATCCTGTTAGTAGCAAATGCTAAGACTAGATTAGAATTTAGGATTCATGGGTAAAAAACACAGCTTCTTAATGCTTTGTCGTCCCCCAAATTTTTAGCAGTTAGTCAATCTGTCTTTTATATGTCGACTGCAGTTTCTTTTTTCTCAATTAAATATATGGTATTGTTTTGAGAGTAACAGGAGAAAGCTTGATTTAAGGAGGAATTTTATGCCACAAATTATTAATCCAGGAGCTTTCAAAAGGTTCCTTTATCCATACACAGGAGCACAGTGTTGTGTACAGGATCCTTTGTGCTCTTTTGATGATAAAATTAGTATTAGAGATTTGATAGCCTGGAACTCATTAGTATGCTGCATAGACCTTACCTTTTCTTTGTGGTCTTTCTGCCAACAATTCCAGTTGGGAAAAACAGAAGATAGAATGACTAGAGTGGCCGGCTAAAGTACAGGACACCCAGTTAAATTTGAATTTCAGATACTACTTATACTAAAAAATTATTCATTGTTTATATGAAACTCAATTTTAACTGAACGTCCTGTATTTTTACTTGCTAAATCAAGCAACCCTAAGAATGACTCTTGTCTCGAACACATTTATAATACATTCTGTTTAGTGCCTTGTCTTAGATTTCTTAAATGTGACCTGTTTTCAGAGAAATACAGACATGGGATTCAGGCAGGTTTTTTTAAGGACACTAACCTTAAGAATCTTTGTTCTCTTGAGTCCTCTGAGGCAGAGTTCTTACTTCCGTGGTTGAGTGCGCCATCCTTTTGTGATCTGGATGGAAAGAAGTTAGAGACTGTTATTGGAAGTGATCTTACTCTCCCTGGCCTTGTGTGCCTGAATTTGACTTTGACCCTATCTGATGCAGCGGGAGGTTATGGAGGCCTTCTTCATGACAAGCACTGAGGTTCCCGAACTTTTGTATTCTTCCAGGCTGTAAGACTTGGAACAGGAGACCTAGTTTTGCTACCAAATAGCAGAATATGTTTGGTTCAACCATTTAATTTAGCTTCATAATTGACAAAGCAGGATTGTTAATGCCTGCCTCACTAGGTTTAAATAAAAGGTGCTTTTTTTCCCTCGGTATCACTAATGTAAATAGTTTCCAAAGTCCCATACAATCAAGGAAGAGCAAGAAGGGAAAACAGAGATCGTATGCAAGGTCATAGGAGTCATTTGCCCGGTCAGAATCACCACGCAGCTTTCTTGAGTCCCATCTGGTACTTTTTACCCTTATATTTGACATGTTTACAGTCACCTTTTCCATCTTTATTCATTTGTGTGCATTTACATTTAATTTGATATGACAGCAAGATCCAATATATATATAAATTAACCTCTGAACACAAAATAAACTTCAGTTTGGGGAGGAGAGGTCAGTTAATAATTTATCTGAGGTTGCTCATTACCATTTCCCTGGTGCCCAGCCCCGCTCAGCGATCTTTACCTCATGAGAATAATTCATTCTAGACAAAAAGGACGCTTAAAAGTGAATTCAATTAAAATAGCAGTGAAAATGTTTTAATTGGAACTTTATCTTGAAAAATGGAACCGTAGATTATGAAAGTAAATTTATCTTATTTTAGATTTCATAAAATTGAGATTATAATGAAAACTCCTTGCTAATTTTTACAATAAATAATTGATTTTCTGACAAAACTATACCATAAACCATGGCACATGTTTATCGTATAAATACATGTGTACCTCATGTTTGACTTTTGCAGCAGGATCATAAAGAGATTTTTTCCCCAAAAAAATAGTTTTTTTGAATTAATATTTGAAAACTTCATCAGTTTTTCCAAGGGCCTTTCTTAGTCTAGAATGTAATTATTTGAACAGAATTCTCTTTTCAAGTATCTGTTATCTCATTATCCTGGTTGATTCTTTCTTCAGTTGTTAGCTGGTCTTTAATTGGGCATAGCTCTTGTTCGTCAGTGGCTCTGTGTAATATTAGAATGCTTCTCCAGCATCACTTTTGTCTACTTCTGGAAATTCTGTATCTTGTATAGGAATTTCAATTTCAGTTTGCAGGTGATTTGTACTTGTATAGAGACTGAAGTATTAAAAACTCATCGGAAGAGGATAGAAGTTAGTCTTAAGAGGAGGGGCCCACTTCATCCAGCCACGTAGGTCATGCACTGCAACACTTCAGGGAGGCCTGATGGAGGGAGGTGTGAGGGACGATTTAATTTGATCTGTGGTTGATTCATAAGTGATGGTTTTGATGTTATGATAACATATGTTTTCCCACTCAAGCATATAACCGCAGGGGCTCAGATAATCAACAATGTGGTCATGAGCAACTCCTTCCCTCCAGGACTGGTAGTTAATAAGAATTGTTGATTGAATGACTGAATATACTAGATCCATTTACCTGTGTCATTTAATACTGAGTTCATGTCTCCAAGAAAATATCTAGAGGTAAATCACTTGTGAGACAATTAACTATAGTAATAGACAACACGTGAAGATTTTTTTAAAAGATTGGCACCTGGGCTAACAGCTGTTGCCAATCTTTTTTTTCCTGCTTTATCTCCCCAACCTTCCCCCCCGTACATAGTTGTGTATCTGAGTTGTGGGTCCTTCTAGTTGTGGCATGTGGGACACCGCCTCAAGGTGACCTAACAAGCAGTGCCATGCCTGCGACCAGGATCCGAACCCTGGGCCGCAGCAGTGGAGCGCGCCAACTTAACCACTCGGCCACGGGACCGGCCCCATGAAGAATTTTTGAACACTGGCTCTGAGACATGTAGTCGGCACTGCAGCGTATATGAGGATCAGTTAGCCATGATCAGTTACGATGCTTAACATCAGAGAGATGGTTAATAGCTAAAACACAGTGTTGATTTTCTGTAACAAATATACTAGCATTCAGATATTCAAAAGACTGTTGTCCCTTTTGATGCAGTTAATTTAGGAGGCTTCATTTATTTATTCACTCACTTCACTCAAGAAATATTTACTGAGGACATACTGTGTAACAGACATTTTCTATGTGACAGGGAATGCAGTAGTGAACAAGGGAGACAAGTAGATCTGATGAAATTTACATCTGGTCAGGAAAGACAGACAAACCAGCAGATGAATTAACAAGAAAAGTATCTAATAATGAGATGAGGAGGCTGTGATCAGCCGGCGCAGCGGAGGGGAGAGCATTCCAGACTGGGGGCAGTTGGAGCTAGTGTGCTTGAGGAGCACCAAGGAGGCCAGCATGGGCGAGAGCAACCGCGGTGGGGGTTTCAAAGAGTTTGGGTTTTATTCTCAGTTCATGGAGAAGCCAAGTTGGGTAGTTAAGCTCTTAAGGTTTACTTTGTTAAAAGATTACTCTGGCTGCTGTCTGGAGAATGGATTGAAAGGGGCATGTATGATATGAGAGAGAGCAGTTGGGGCTGTGGCCATAGTCCAGGTAGGATATGGTGGGGCTTGGACCAGAGTGGTAGGACAGGAGATAGAAATGAACAGGTTGGGATAGAAGGTTTTGTGAGTCAAGTAGATGCGACTTGGATTGGACGTGAGAATGGAAGGAAACGGAGATTGAGAGTAATCCCTAGGTGTCTGGTTTGAGTGACTGGGGAGGTGATGGTGCTATTTCTTACTGTGAGGGAGACTGGCTGGGAGTGAGATGGGAGCGAGATGACGTTGGGAGGGGCGTTAGGAATTGTTTCCCCCGTTTTCACCTGTCTGCTTAGATATCCACATGGAGTTGTTACGTATGTGGTTTGATTAAAAAAGTAAAAAGGTTGATCACCATTTTCCAATGAAAAGATAAGAAATAAGTTAGGGCAACGTTTTGGGTTTGTAGCTGAAATAGTTAAAATGCCTATTTTCATATTGATTTCGCAATTTGTTACCTGTACATATTTAAAAATCTCGTAAGTTCCATGAATTTACACGTACTGCTGTTTTCCTATCTTACATTTTACAAAACAATTTTATTTAAAAGCTTCCTATACATTTTTGACAGCTTCACATGTGTTTGTGACATCAATTGCCTTTGGCACTGCGGCTGCCATATAAGCATTTCCCAGAGTACCTCCCCCTCATTTCTCTCTGTTTTTAAAATGCAGCATTATTTGAATCAGTGTATGTTGCTGTCACTGGAAAGTTTGTCCTAAGTCACAGCGTGTCTTCATAAAGCATTAGGACAGTTATTTTTTAAAAACTCTGTGCGGTGGGTATATACTTGTGATCTGTGCTATGGACCTGTCTACTGTGTTACTTTTAAAAGAGAGCTTTAAAGGGGTTTTATAACTGCATCCAAGGCTTGAAATTATGAGGGCATCCGGATAATATCTGTGTTATTTTTTTGCCCATTTCATTCTAGACTGGCACCATTTCAGAATAATATATATTTACCAAACAATACAGTGTTGTTCAAAGTAAAATAATTAAGGGAGCATCCCATAAATGAAAGACTTAGTGGAAACTCAGAAATAAGACAACCTCTTCTTTTCCCCTCAGCTTTCTTCTTTTTTCACTTAATAAATCTGGAGATTATTTGTATCAGTGCATATGACCATCTTTCACTGTCTGCCTAGTGGTCCATAGGATAAATGCGTTTAGCTAGCCTCCCATTGGTGTTATTAGGTTTCTTCTCACCTTCGCTAAAACAAATAGTACTACAGGAAATACCCTGGGCATTGGCAAGCTTTTTTTGTCTTGCCATTTGGTGAAAATAATCCCTATGTTATTGTAGGGTAGAGATTGCGTTGTTCTTATTATGGGCACATTCTTTTAAGTATTCTCAGCAGTAGCAAGTTTTTATCTTTTGAAGGTAAATTTGAGTTTTGGGGAAAGTCAAGTCTTGTGCATGAGCTAGATAGTAAGTTAGCTGTTAGTCTAGGTTTTTTTGGGTCTTTGTTTTTTGAGAGGATGGCTTAGTGAAAACCAAGATCTAACTTTTAGATAAAACTAATCTTATTTGGCTTACAAATTTTCTTAGAAGTTAGTTTCAAAAGAAGAGTTCCAAAAATGTCTAAAGTAATGGTAGTATCAATTGGTATAAGATTATGGCTTTCCAAGGGGAATTATTTGAAATGAATAATCATTTGGATGTGTATGATCTGGTATGTTTGTTTAAAAAAATCACCCACTGTGAAGGCTTTAGCTCAAATAGGTTTCTTCCACAGGAGGGTGCATTAAAAACATAAATAATTTAAGTTCTCTTGGATTGAATTTTTAAAATTAGGTATTGCCTACTTTTTAACTTTCTTCCTTTATACCAGGAGTAGGTAATCTAGAATAAATCATTTTTACCATTCATCAAGCATTATTAGGATATTTACAGAAGTCTAGTCTTTCTAACAGATAAAATTGTTTGCATTTCCCATTTCCCCTTCTAAATCTAATCTACATATAGCAATATAGATAAAACTATCTAAAATCAAGCATATTGCTAGCCAAATTTAGATAAATATTTATCTTTAACTTTCAAATATTTAACTTCAGAACAAGTTGTATGTTTTAAACAGCAGATTAACTTCCCTATTTATGTTTTCTTAAGACTATTGTCAAATTTAGTGTCTTTTACTTTAACATAAACTGATTTTGAGAAAAGCAGACTTGATGCTTGATGTGTTGTAAATCAGGTATCTGAAAATATATATATATGGGAGTCATACTTTATTAAAATTATTCATTGAAGCAATCGTCCCTTACAGTTTTTCAAAATAAAACTTTCTTAACCAAACCATCTTGTTTATATTTTCTATGACAAATCGAATTATGATCTGACCAGCTTACCGTGAGGGAATTTTTAGCAGCTGTCAGAGGCAGCGCCTTTCCATCTGAAATATTTAATGTATCACATGTTCTGTTCTGCAGAGAGATGGTCAATTCATGGTTTGCTGACAGAGTTCACACCATCCCTGTCTGCAAGGAAGGCGCCAGAGGCCACCCAGAATCCTGCTCTTCCCCCTTGCAGCAGACTTCCCGTGCAGATAACAGCGCCCCTGGGACACAAACCAGGAAAATCTCTGCCTCCGAATTTGACCGGCCTCTTAGACCCATTGTTGTCAAGGATTCTGAGGGAACTGTGAGCTTCCTCTCTGACTCAGAAAAGAAGGAACAGATGCCTCTAACCCCTCCAAGGTTTGATAATGATGAAGGGGACCAGTGCACAAGACTTGGAATTAGTGAAAGATGTTTCTAGTCTTTTGGATGTCACAGCCTTGTGTCACAAAATTTTCTTGCACATCCATGGACTCATTGCCGCTGACCACTATTCCCTGTTCCTCGTCTGTGAGGACAGCTCCAACGACAAGTTTCTTATCAGCCACCTCTTTGATGTTGCAGAAGGTTCAACACTGGAAGAAGCTTCCAATAACTGTATCCACTTA
Source organism: Equus caballus (assembly GCF_041296265.1). Classification (NCBI taxonomy): domain Eukaryota; kingdom Metazoa; phylum Chordata; class Mammalia; order Perissodactyla; family Equidae; genus Equus; species Equus caballus. Next base: position 53,013,384 of record NC_091685.1, read on the forward strand.
GAATGTAACAAAGGCATTGTGGGTCATGTGGCAGCGCTTGGTAAGCCTTTGAACATCAAAGATGCGTATGAGGTAAATAGGGAGCCTTTGGAACCCTGGAGATGGGTTGGGGCGGGGAACATGGGTAGGCATTGGATAACTACTGTGAATGGGGGTGTTATTAAAAACTGAGATGTATGCAATAAGATAACTGAGAGGTAGTAGTTTGTGTACTTAGTTAAAACTAGAATGTATGGTAGGAACTTTCCCATCTTTTAAATCTTTTTTACTGGTGGTTGAGTCAAGGATATGAACCTGAGAAAAATCTTATCTTGTTTTTCTCCTTAATGATAATTTAACATAGCTCATCTCATAGTTATATTCTCTCATCACTATACATATTCCTATCTGTTATTTCCATGTCTGAGGATTTTACTGAGATTCCAACATGATAGGTCCAAAAACTGTCAAGAAACCAAACTCATAGGCTTTTCAAAATTCATTCATTCATTCATTCAATCATATTCACTCATTCAAAGTCTCATTGACACCAAAAAAGTTTGATTTTCTGTCTTTCCATCCTTTCTTCCGTGTAGTTGTATGTTATGTATAGTTGCTATACATTGTGCTATAGTTATGTATAAGTCTTTAATTAAGGACCTAAAGATTATACTATACGATTCTTCAAACTTTCTACTTAAAATAATCCTTTTTATTGATAGAATTATGGGTTTTAAACAAAGCATCTTAATTGAATGACACTTGATATATTTATGAAATACTTTCTAGCACTTTGAAAGAACAATTATTCTAGCTACCTACCGCATAGTACACCATAAAGGTTCCGGGATAATCCCAGCTCGACATTCTTATATGTAATTTGAGAGGTCACTGCTGTTTTATTCACCCCTGTATCACTGGTGCCTAATACAGTGCCTGGTGCATGGTTGAGTCTTAATAAGTATTGATTCAGTGAAACTTATAGTAGATAAGATAGATAAGTAGAATAGAAAGCAGAGCATAATAGATGCCAAGGAAAATGTGGTAGGTTCATGGAAGCAGGAGATGACATTGAGTTGGGGAAATGCAGAAAGGTTTCTTTGAGGAAGTAAAGCTGATAACGGATCCTGGAAAATAGATAAGATTTGAGTAGATTGAGTTGTGTGCACGGTGAGATCCAGATGTAAAGAGAAGCTGGAAGAAGAGACAGGGAAGTTGGATCACATGGCACTTGTATGGAAATGTAGGGGTATAGTCAGTATAGACATTAAGGAGCTGTTGGAGCAGAGCCCAGAGATTGCTGGGGTCTTGAATTCGCCAGGTTGAGGAGTATGTATGTGATCTGGGGCCATGGGGAATAATTGAAGATGGTTTGAAAAGTGGACTAGTATGATTCTGACTGTGCTTTAGAAAGATGAATTTTACAGTGGTCATAAAATGAATTAGAGGGAAAAATACTGGAAGCTTGGAGGATAGATTATTGTAATAGTGTGAAGAAGTGAGGACCTGAACCAGGGCATTGGCCTTAAAGATCAAAAGGAGGGAATGGACTTCAGATGAAGAAGCAGAATCTGCTGGACTTGGCAGCTAATGGGAGATGGAAGTGAGGAGGAAGAGAGGAGTCACAGGTGACTCAGGTTTCAAGTTGGGTAAATAAATGATGGTAACTGGTAAGGAACACCGAGGGCAGGGATTTGGGGAGAGATGTCGTAGCTCAGAAAGGTTAAATCCTGAGATATTTTTCAGAATCCATTCTGTACAAGCAGTTTCTTCAATTCGGATTCTTCATGGAGCTCTCTCCATGTCCTCTTTGAGCTCTGTAGTAACGTCACACGGTAGCTGACTCCAAGAGGGGTATTAAGGACACAGCTGAAGGACTGCTGCCAGATTTGCGGAATTCCCTTCCTGTCTTAGGTGACAGCTGTGTGTCCGCTTTTCAACGGCACTATAGTCTCAAGTACAGTAGGACCATAAATATGCTTCAGTTTTGCTGAGAAAGTTTTCATCTGTCCGCGTGCTTATGTTTCTCCAGCCCGGAGAATTTTTTCCCTTATAAGCATTTTGTTTCATCTGCTTACCATCTTTAAAGTTTTGACAATGTAATTTTTGTTTTGCAGTTAGTAATGATTTAATTCTTGCACTGCTGTCTAAAAGAGGCCCCATGCCCTTGATCTGTGGCGCTCCCAGAGTGAAGCCTCTTAGCATGTGGGTTCTTCATGTTGCCACTTCACTCTTGGCACCCTGATCTGTGTTTCTAGTGGCCTTGCAGAAGTTGTTTGTGTCCCAGGAATTTCAATAGAAGCTGTGGAGTTGATCTGTGACATGTAATTTACATTGGTATTAACAGTGGAAGTCAGTGGCTAATGAGTAATTCATTTCTCAGCCCCACCCATAATTTGAATAATCAAAATACTGTCTCATGGCCTTTGTGAAAGTAGTCAGAGTATGAAAATACATTCTAATGTTTTCTGAGTCCTCCCTCTTTAAAAATGCATCTGTAAAAATGACACTGTACAGCAGTATTTCTTAAGCTTATTTGAACACAGAACACTTTAAAAGTTGTAATGTAGCAGAAGACCATGAGGTAGCCATGAAATATAGTAGTGCTCAGACTGAAGCTAAGAATTAAAAAATAGTCTCAGACAAATTAATTGTAAGAAGGGGTCAACATTTGATCCGCTCTTTAAAACTTTGTAACAGAATGACCTAAATTTGAGGATTCAACCATTTTATTACTAGTAAAATTACACATTCATATATTTAAAATCGAAGACAAGCTCCCCAACTTAGACCAGTAATTCTCAATTAGACCACAAATACCAATGATAGGGTTAGTTGGTAAATGCTGCCTATATATTGATGTTCAGTCACACCATCTCCTCCTGCATCAGCCCATCATTTACACAGCTTTCTTGAATGTGGCACAGCATTTATGAATAATAAGATATTGACACATAATAATCAGAACAACTATATAAATGTGTTTTGGTGTTTTCTTTGTACAGTCATGGGTTGCTTAACCACAGGGATACGTTTTGAGAAATGCATCACTAGGCGATTCTGTTACATGAACATCATAGAATACACTTACACAAACCTAGATGGTTTAGCTTATTACACACCTAGGCCATGTGGTACTAATCTTATGGGACCGCCGTCGTATATGTGGTCTGTTGTTAACTGAAATGTTGTTATGCGGTGCAAGACTGTATATGAAAACTAGATATCATCCAATATCTAGATTGGATTGTGTATGACCGTTCTTCAGAGAAACAGAACCAACAGGATATATATAGGTATATTAGAGGAGATTATTATAGGAATTAGCTCAGTTGGAATTAGGTAGAACTTCCATGATCTTCCTTCTGTCTGCAAGCTGGAGAACCAGGAAAGCTGGTGGTGTAATTCAGAGTCTGAAGGCCTGAGAATCGAGGGGCCACTGGTGTAAGTCTGGTCTAGGTTTGAATCCGAAAGCCCAAGAGCCAGGAGCTCCGAGAGAAGGCAGGTGGGCAGCAGAAGATGGATGTCTTAGCTCAAACAGAAAGAGCAAATTTGCCCTTCCTCTGCCTTTTTGTTCTGTTAAGGCCCTCAACAGATTGGATGATGCCTGCTCACATTGGTGAAGATCTTCTTTACTCAGTCTGCTGATTGAAATGCTAATCTCTTGAGGAGACATCCTCACCGACATACCCAGAACTAATGCTTCACTAGTGAATTGCGCATCCCTTAGCCTAGTCAAGTTGACATAGAAAATTAACCATCACAGATTGCCTTGAACCCCTAATTCCGTGACCTTAAGCCTAGCTAAGATTTCCTATGTCAAAGGATTTACATTGTCAAAACACCCCTCGTTCTCCCAAGTCAACTGGAGTACAAAACTTGGACACTTCTCCTGTTTCCATAGGACAACCACTCCATGTATGCCATGATTTCTGGAAGAAAACTTGGAGGGTCTTAGGGAAGGGTCACATTCCACTCGTGTGGCCTTCACCACGTAGCTGCTATTCCTTCCATCCTTCCATCATTCCTCCCTTGTCATTCTTTCTCCAGATAAATGAATCTTCCCCATCTCTCACCCTGTGGGTCTCACCTCTACTCCAAGGATTTATCAAGATATTTTTCTAAAGAAATATGAGCTCTCTCAAATGAATTTCTGATGAGTAAAATTATTTCCAAATTGAATTTTAGAAGAAAGAAATAACACTAGCAACTGTTTTAATTTTGATAAATCTACTAAGCTGTCATGGCATAATTGTGCCCCAGGGAACACAGTTTGGAAGCTGCAATATTTGTCTTTGTTCAAAGTTCTAATAATCTTGGGGCAATGTCTTAAAAATGCCACTCTGGAAGAAAACCAGTGTATAATTTGGCAAGTCTACTCTGTTGTTTCCTTTTTTGCTTTTTTTTATTTTTATATAATTTCGAACTTACAGAAGAGTTGCAAGACTGTATAAGACACTTCTGTGTACCCTTCACCCAGATTCTCTAGTTGTTTATGTTTTGCCCCATTTGCTTTATCATTTTCTTTTTCTATATATATTGCATATAAGTAATAATGCATATTATTTTTTTCTCAACCGTCTAAGTTGGAGATGTTTTCACTAAATATTTCAGAGTATGTTTTCTAACAAGAATATTCTTTTACGCTATTGTAACACATTTATCAAAATCAGGAAATTTTATGATACAATACTATTATCTAACAATGCATAGTCGGGTTTTGTCAATCGTCCCATAAATGTCCTTTATAGTTATTTTTTCCCTCTGATCAAGGATCTAACCCAGGATTACATATTGTACATACCTGTCATGTCTCTTTAGTCTCCTTTAAATCCAGAATAGTTTGTTAGTGTTTATTTTTCTTGACAAATATTTTGGAAGAATACAGGCCAGTTATTTAGTAGACTGTCTTTCCTGAATAGATTCAAGTTAGGCACTTTGGGCAGGAATACCACAGGTGTTGATGTTGAGACCTTGTTTGGTTTTCCAAACAACAGTCAATTCTTTCCTCTTACACCAGCTGGGGGTCCTACAATCCAGTTCAGTTCTGACTGTAACTACCTGGGGTCAGCGCAGACCCCACGGGCTAAGGACTCAGTCCCACAAGATTGCCCCCACTTCAGACACCAGCCACAAATGGAGTCCCCAGGCTACCTGCACTTATGCCCAGCTGATTGAAAATTCAGGGGTTCCCCCCTCAAGTTCAGTTATTTGCTAGAATCACTCACAGAATTCAAGAGAGTGCTATATTTACAATTACAGTTTTATTATAAAGGAAACACTTCAGGAACAGCCAAATGGAAGAGATGTATAGGGTGAGGAATGGGATGTGGGGGACACAGAACTTACATGCCCTTTGCGGCGTCATCCTAGCACATAGATATCTTCACCAACCTGGTCGCCAGTGCCCACTTCCGTCTCTGGAGGTCGGGGGTGGGTCTGAGAGTTCTAACCCTCCAGTCTATTGGTTGGTTTTTTTGGCAGCCAGCCCCCATCTTGAAGCTATCTGGGGCTCAATTACCCATGAACCATCTCATTCGCATGAACTAAGTTGTGCTTGAAAGGGGCTTGTTAGGAATATCAAAATATTCTCCTATCAACTCAGGAAATTTTAAGGGTTTTAGAAGCTCTGTGCCAGGAACCAGGGATAAAGACCAAATATATTTTTTATTATACCACAGACGTTCTCAGTGTATGTTATCAGGAAGCATGTGATATTAGTTTATCCCAGTACTGATGGTGTTAAATTTGATAACTTGGTTACAGTGGTTTCCACCGGATTTCTCCACTATAAGGGTACAGTTTCTGATTGTAAATAATAAGTAGCCAGCCCTGGTGGTCTAGTGGTTAAAATTTAGCATTCTCACCGCCGTATAGCCCAGGTTCGTTTCCTGGTCAGGGAACCATACCACCCGTCTGTCGATTGTCCTACTGTGGCAGCTGCGTGTTGCTGTGATGCTGAAAGCTGTGCCACTGGTATTTCAAATACCAGCAGTCACCCATGGTGGACAGATTTCACTGGAGCTTCCAGACTAACACAGACTAGGAAGAAGGACCTGGCCACCCACTTCCAAAAAAATGGCCATGAAAACCCTGTGAATAGCAGTGCAGCATTGTTTGATACAGTGCTGGTAGGTGAGAGGATGGAGCAAAAAGACCCAGCAGGGTTCCGCTCTGCTTTACACAGGGTGACTAGGAGTCGGAGAGACTTGATGGCACTAAAAACAACAAATTAGAAGTATCTTATGGGGAGATACTTTGATATTATGTAAATATCCTATCCCTCATCAACCTACATTTACCAGTTTTGGCATCCAGTGATTTTCTAACGCCATCATACCTTCTATATTTATTAGTTGGCATTCTAATGTGAGGAAGAGTTTTGTCTTTTTTATTCATTCATTCATTCATGTATATCACTGAGGACTCATGGATTTTCATTTTGTTTATAAGTTATGATCTGTTATTATCTTTATTTGGCTTCTCAAATTATAGCAGATTTGCAGACTCCCATGTATTTTTGATATGCCCCCATCACTGCAATTTTCTTGCTTTCCGGTAGGGCTGAAAGTTCTTACTGGCTTAACAAGATGTTCCAGGCTATCTTAGACTTTCCCTGCCCTAGCCCTAGAATGTTTCCTTTTTCCAAGGAGCCTTGCTTCCAAGGAAAGGATGGTATTTAGAAACCAAGGTCTGGCCACTAGGTGAGCTCATTGCTTCTGATATGTGCTCATTGCTAATATGTTTGCAGACAGAGCTAGGAAAAAAATAAACAAATATACACACATACTATATTTTATTTATTTCTATACCTATCTACTTATTATATTAAAAACAATGAATTCTTACTGATACCTCCAATTTCAATCCACATCTCAAAGTACATTTTTTTCCTGCTTTCTTTCTCTGTTAGGTGTTTCCTTCTCCAAAAGTGAAGAACCAGGCTTCCTTACTCTTTAAGCATATGCTCAAGCCAAGTTCTAACCTCTTCACTCCTTTCGGCAGGTTCTAGTATCTTTCCCTTTAGGCTGAAGAACTTCCATTAACACTTTGTGTAGTGTGGGTCTGGTGCTGACAAATTCTCTCATTTTTAGTTTATCTGAAAATGCCTTTATTTTGCCTGTATTCTTAAAAGATATTAGTTAATAGTAGTTTCTTTCAACACTTTAAAAGAGTTTTCTCACATTTTTCAGGTCTTCATTTTTCTCATGAGAAGTCAGCTATACTTTGTGTTTGCAACTCCTGTGGTGCTGTATTTCATTTTCACACCATGTGTATAAGTTTAAGGTTTTCAACAACTTTGAGAAATTTTTGGTTTAATTTTAAATATTTTATTTTTAATTGTATTTATTTAATTTTAAATATTTTCTGCTCCATTCTCTTTCTTCTTTTTGGGACTTCAATTACGTATATGTTAGATCACTTGATATTGTCCCAGAAAACACTGAGGCTCTGTTAACTTTTTATAGGTTTTTTCTTTTTCCCCTCTGAGTTCTTCTGATTAGATACTTTCTGTTGATCTATGTTCAGGTTCACAGACCCTTCAATGAACTTTTCATTTTAGACATTATACTTTTCAATTCTAGAATTTCCATGTGGCTTTATTTTTCTTTATAGTTTTTTCTTTCTTTGCTGAGATTCCTTATCAGTTCATTATTACCATATTTTCTTCTAAGTCCTTAAATACATTTATAGTAGCTGCTTTAAAATCTTTGTCTGTTAATTCCAACATCTGAATCATCTTGGGGCCCATTTTTATTGACTAGTTTTTCTCTTCATTATGGGTTGCAATTTCCTGTTTCTTCATGTGTCTTGATTTTTGATTTCATACTGGACATTGTGGATGTTTCATTGCAGGGCTTTTGGATCATTTCGTCTTCCTTTAAAATAAGGCTGACATTTGTTCTTGCAGTTGAGAGATCTTTGGTCTTGTTGGCCTTGGTATTATTATTTGTTAGGGTGGATGTATTTTACTTTTGAATTTAATCTTAGGGAGTGCCCCCTGAATCTAGGATATGGTTCTGTGTCTCAACTGAATGCCTGAGGTGCTTAGTAAGATCTCTCCTCTGGCTAGACTGGAAGTCCAGTGTCTCTAAACATTTCCCAAACTGGTGTCCCCGTTCTGATTTCAGACTTCAACAGGTCATTTTTGCAAGGGCAGAGTCTTGCTCTGTACGTGTCTGAAGTGAGTAGCTGCTCAGTCTTCTGCCACTCCTCCTTTAAACCCCTTTCCCCAACCCCCCAAGACAGCCTCTCTTATCAGGTACTTTGCCTTTCAAATTCCAGCCCCTTTAGAAGTCTCGAATTTCTTTCACTTCCATTTGGAACTGTTGTTCCACTTGGATGCTGCCTGCCTTCTCCCCAGCAGGAAAATGCCCCCAGGAAGAAAGCCGGAGTGTTGCATGGCAATTGTGCATTTCCACTCTCCACTGTCTAGTAAAGCAGTAGGGCAAGTCTGGTACCAGTTGCTTTATCATGGCAAGTGGAGATCCAAGGCTTGTGTTTTTTTTACACTGACATGTTCTCATAAACAATAAAAGGAATAATCACAATAACAGTAGTGCTCCATTTTTTTTAAGGTGTTTCTTGGACCTAATGGGGTTAGAACTTCTCTCTGTGTATTGCCTCTGCAGTGAGTGCATTGTTAAAGGAAAATATTTTGAGATGCCAAAATTCACCTAAAGTGAATTTGAAGCATATGTTACTCCCGCCTCCTTCAATGAAGAGTGCAATCCAGGCTGCTGTTGATTTTAAACTTCTACTATGCACAAAAATGTTGTGATAGTCCTGCTAATTTCAGTCTGTCAAACTCTATTGCTGTGATTAGATAGTTGGGTTTAATTGTCTTCATAAATTGGTCTTGTAATTCAAATATTCATTAACAAAATAATTGCTGAAGGTGCATTTTTATTCATATTTTGATTATTAGCTTGTAGAATAATTTATAAGTTAATAAATTTCTACTTCTTTAATTCATCAATATCAGAATTGCTTTTGATACTTTGCATACTAAAGGATGTTATTTAGGAACTATTTCTTAGAAACATTCAGCCCAGGTTTTCTCTGTGTCTCAATATAACTTTGAGTATGTTTGCAGAAAAAGCAAAAATGCGGTAGCGTTTATTTATAATATAAAATATTTAAACTGATTTTCCACCATTTTATAATTTTTCTTTTGCAGTTATCCTTAATGTCGGGTTTGGCCCTCTCAGGGGAAAATTGGCCTCATTTCTGACCCCAATTGATGGAATCTAGTATAGTCATTTACTTCATTCACAGCTTTGGCTGTGCATGACTTTAGACTAATTTTAAAAAAAAATAGAAATAACCTTCAAAGATGAGGATTTTCCAGTGTAGTGATTCCATATTCTCTGAAGGGAATTCCTACAGCAGAGTTTTGAGAGCAGTGATGCTATCATTAGGTTAAACATGTAACTTCCCAAGGCTGTTGCTTTGAAGGAACAACACTCATTCAAATGTTTATGTTCTGGTTTGTTTTTTCCATTCTAATCTTTCCTCATATAGTGGTTATCTGTCCATTTCCTTTAGTATGTTTTCCCCCTACCTACAAGATTTAATTTAAACTATAATAAACTAAAAATGATCACAGTTGATAACTATGATATCACTTGTTGATGAATTCTTTCATTTATTTACCAAATGCTGTTGAGTTCCTGTGCTAACATTGGGAATACAGTGATGAGCCCAAAAAAAGCCCCTCACAGAGTTTACAGCCTAAGTAACTTCAGTCTTCCCAATCTGGAGTTTAAAAGAAAATAGCCTGTACCTTTCTTTAGCTCACATTTAGAATTTTTACACGTGTCAGAGTCCTTTGTAATTACTGGATGTGCATGATATACTTTGTAAAAGGGGAAAGAGATTCAAAAGATTGAGTTGTTTACAGTCTGATTGAGGCCATGCAGCTTTTTTACATATACAAAAAGAGAAAAGATATAAATTCTTGTGAACACCTGAGATACAACAGAATACTGAGGAATTATATAAACGACCATTACAAGGGAGTAAAGTCAATACTGGAAGTTCGTTTTGGAGGTGGTTGGTTTTATAGGAAAAGTTTCAGAGCAGAGATGCTTTCCTGTTGGATGGCACGGAAGAATCAGGTAGCGAGATGGGAACAGGCAAATTGTGTTACAGGGAGGAGAGTTGCCAGTTTTCCTGAATCTAAGTAAGGCTATCCAAATTGGTTAATATTTTGAATTTCCTTAATTTCTTTGAGTTTATTTCTTTGTTTATATTTCCTTTATATGTTTGAGTCTGTAGTTTTTTGGTTCTCATAAACACTAGCTGCTAAAAAAACACTTAAATTTATCTTTGTCAAAGATGATACGTACTTACATTCAGCAGTGCCTTTTACAATGATAAAATTGTCATTCAGAGCAACAAGGTAAGTCAAAGGTTAGATTTCTCTAATCTTATAAATGGGAAAAATCAAATCAATCTTTGAACAGGTCAGTCATTAAATTGAATTTCTTTTTCCCTACTAGGATCCTCGATTCAATGCAGAAGTGGACCAAATTACAGGCTACAAGACACAAAGTATTCTTTGTATGCCAATAAAGAATCATAGGGAAGAGGTAAGCCAATTTTCCATTTTGTAAAAGGTTATTTGGAAACATTTCTCTTTTTGAAAAAAAATTTTTACTTTACTTTGCACTTTTATGAAATAATCCCATAGTGATTAAGTTAACTATGAAGTGCTTAAATGTTCTGCTTGATGTTTTTTATTTGGACCTAGTTACAGGGTTCAGTCCTGAAGGAGACTTGACTTTGACTCAGGAATAAACTTCAGGCATTTTGCTTCCTTCCTGTCCTTCTCCCCCAGGACCTTATTCTCTCCTAAGATATATAATTGTGGCTGCAGTTGGAATCAATTTATTTCATGTTATATTTTAAGTGTCTGAGTAATGCTCATTTCATAAATGGTTATCTAATTGCAATGGTCATAAGCCGATTCTTTTTAGATCCAAAATGAAGTTTTGAAAAAATGGAAATTGTAGCTAATTCCAAGTAAATTTCATTGTGAAGTTATAACAAGCAAAGGAAAATAGGTTGGTTTATATTTCACCTAACTAGAAGGTTTGGAGTCTGTTAGCACTGATTTCCCTCTTCATTTATACTTATTTTAAAAAAATGGTTAATAAATTACCAATTAAACTGAATTTTTCAATTGAGTGTTCTCAACCCTGGCTGCACATTACAATTGACTGAAGAACTTCCAAAATATTACCAATTAAATCATAATCTCTAAGGGCAACGTCTGGATACTGATATATTTTTAAAGCTCCCCAAGTAAACTGTAGCAAGGGTTGAAAATCACTACTCTAAGTGAAAACAAATAGATTGAAAGAGCCCGTATTGGTGTTTCTTTACCTTGGCTGCACAGTAGAATCACATGGGAAGTAGTCTGAAATTCTAATGCCCAGGCTTCACCTTAAATCAGAGTCTCTGGGGTTGGGACCCAGGCATGAGTATTTTAAAGCTCACGGTGATCACAGTGCAGCTAAGGTTGAGAACCCCTGTCAAGAAGACTAGAAACACTTTGATGCTTCTACTTGATTTACATTCGGATTCTGACATCTTTCCTTTCTCTCCTCCATCTGGTCTGTTACCAAGTCCCATTGATTTTTTTTTCCATTAGAGTGTTTCTCATTTCAGTTTCTTTCTTTTCATTCCTGCCGCCTGCACCAGAATTCAGATCTTGAAGCAATGCCTGAACTTTTAAAATATTCTTGTAAGGGGTTTCTATACTTGCAGTCAGTTCCCCTTCAGTCCACCCTGCATATGCCCTGGGAATTTTCCTAAAGCACAGCTTTCTAAATCAGTGCTCCTAAAATATTAATGTGCATATGAATCACATAGGGATTTTGTTAAAATGCAGATTCTGAATTCAGTAGGTCTAGGTGGGACCTGAGATTCTTTTCTAACAAGCATGAGGTTGATGCTGATACCCTGGGTCAATCACAATTTGATTAACAGGATTGAGCATCAGTCACTTCTCAGTATCTAAAATAAGTTCTCAGTGCCTTAGAGTTGCCACAAGGTTTCTTAAGAGGATAGTTACTAAAAATTCCTGCACCTAAAACACGAATATCAGATTAATTATTAAGTTAATTAAGGCAATGTATGGACTAATGATGATAGTGCTATTAATTGGGTTGCCAGATATAGGAAATAAAAAATACATCCCATGTAACATTTAGGACCTAGTTATACTAAAAAATTATTTGTTGTTCATCTGAAATTAAGTTTGCTTAGAGGTCTTCTATTTTATCAGGCAGCCCTAGTTGTAAACCAAGGACTATGATTCTGTGCTCTTAAGAAGACAATGTTCAGCTTTTAGTTAGTATTTATGCTTTAAAATCATGGCCCAAAACACAACTTTGTACTGGCCAAGAGACTCAGTTTGAATCCTACTCTGATTAAAGTCCTCCTAAATAGTGCGAACAGTCTCAACCTGTGTCACTGTGTGTAGCTGGACCCAAGGCCCCTCTGCTGGCTACATGCCTTGTCCCCTCACTAGAGCTGTCATGCAGGGGGGCTGGAAACCTTTCACACAGCTGTAGGGCTGACTGCATATTTTGTGGGGCCCATAGAAAAATGAACATTCAGAACCCCTTATGCAGGAAGCAGGGGGAAATACGCAGTTAAAGGTACCAAAATAGGAAGCATTTTCCTTTAAAATATCTTATTACTTACAAAACATAACAGGACTGAAAAAGGCATGAATAACATAAATTTACACATTACAAGGCAATCTTATCAGTCTTACTTTATATAACATATACAGTACATGACACTTTCTCAATATGTTGAAACAGATCATAAGATTTTTCTGTCTCACTTATGCAAATTCGTTTATTATGTCATGAAAATATATAAAGTTAGTAACTTTTATTTTAAATTGATACAGTTGAAAGCGGTATCTGTTATTTTTGGCATATGCAAGATTCCAGATCATGCTCACTTATGCCGAGGAGAAGAGTCTGTGTTGGTATAAACACTCGTGGAGCCGTGAAGAGTGTTTTATAGGCTATGACAACATTGAAGGGATTTCTGATAAATTATTTCAAAATACAAATTTTATTACACCTAGAGCTGATGATCCTTGTGGAAAAATTTTTCTAAGCAGATTTAACCCTTCAAACAAATCAATTTCATGCCATCTGAATTTAATTTTAAATGTAAATTTATACTTTGGCATTTCAGTGTTTCCTCTGACATTTCCCGTAACTTATGGAGGGTGTAGAGATAACCGAAAGTGTGCTCTGCATTTGCATATAATTCAAAATGCCTTTTTATTCATCTACCATTGTGTCTTTGGTTACATGGAATATTAATTTTATACTTGTCTTTCTTATTAACACGTGGTTCTTCTGAAGGTTCATGTGAAAAAAGTGTTTTCTGCTGACTGCAATGATCTTTTAATTTTCTTTACTATTTCTGTTTGTGGATATTTACTTTGCAACATTGCAGCAGTTGTGAAACCAGAGATATTAAACCTTTTGAATAATTCTAACACTCTTCAATTCTCCCCGATATGATTTATTGCAATGCCCAGTATCCACTTTTATTTTGCAGGAATTTCTTGATCGAGTTTGCTGCCTGAGTACCGCAGTTCGTGTCCTTGCATTCGGGCTGGACAATTGTATTTGTGCAGATGCCACGGGGACAGGCTCCTGGGACAGACAGACCAGCCAGCCTGCACCCGCGGGTCCCGGCACACCCCCGTGCAGTGGCCCTCCTTTCTCCTAAGGCTGAACCTGCCGCCGCCTCTGCTACCACCACCACTTGGGGCCCTGCTGCCCCTGGAAACATCCCCATCAGCAGCCAATCTCCTGAACGGCAGGGCTCTGGAAACCTCCCGGGGTTTCCGCCAGGGGATGCATTGTCAGCGGCTGCACCTTTCAGCCAGGAGAAGGAGAGCTGAAGTACAGCGCTCCGGAGTCTGAAAAAAGGACTGGGGAGCAGATGAGAGCCCCAGGGCACCCCGGCTGGTCTCTGGGGACTGGGGCACTAGCCCCTCCTATGGCATCTCCTTCAGGATCTGTGGGTCCCTGAGTTGTGGAAAGCCGCCCAGCCTTCTGAGCTGGGGGCCCGCAGGGTTAGCTCTGGTTGCTCTGGGCACTTGTGGGAGAGCAGGGTCAGAGCGGAGGGCAGGAGTTGGGGGCTGAATGCTGGTGCCCACCCCAGCACACCCCGCGGTGGGCGAGGCCGCCCCTGCCTCCCTCTCCAAGGAGCAGACCACGAAGTCCGAGAAGCAGAGAGGGGAGATGGGGAGGGAATGGCAGTGGGGCTGCAGGGCACGCTCGGGTCAGCACTAACCGCTGGTGTAAAGGGACGAGTGGCCACTTCTGGCGGAACAACAGGCGGCGATGGAAGGCAGCGCTCAGGACGTCAGCGGGCCTGCGGGGGACGCACTCACCAAGGACCAGCAGCACTTTCCCGCTAGGCGCCCGATGCGCACTGCAGAGCTCAGGGTCCGGCAGCGCCTCGCAGGCCCGCACCCCGGGCTCTGGCCGCGCCCGAGTACACGTGCGCCTCAGGCCCCGCCCACAGGAGCCCTGGCCACGCCCCTCGCTCAACCACTGCGCGTCCCGTGGACCCTGATGCGGTGATCTCAGGAGACCCTCAGCTGCTGCGGTTCCTGGTGAGTCCGCGGCGGCAGTGGGTGGCGTTGGGCCCAGGGAAGGGTAGGCGAGCTCCCGGGAGAAAAGCGGGGCCGCGGGGGGAGGCCGATGCGGGGCCCGGCGCAGGGGCCGAGGATGCGGGCGCCTTCCACGTGGACCCCGCTCCCCACCCACTGCGTCCCAACCCAGGTTCCCGCCTCCCCCGAACTTGGTGGAGCCCGCAGGCCATAGACTCTTAGGCAGCGTGGTGTCCCACCCTTAGACTCGCCGTAAGTGGCTTCGGGGTGGGGGCCCGGAGCAGCCTCGCAGGGGCGGGGATGAGGGGCAGTCTGGGGCCAACTCTGTGCAGGTGGTGCCAGGATCCTATGGATGCTGTGCACTCTGAGTTAATCAAGGGGCCTTGAAGTTCCCAGAACCAACTAGAACCCCTGGGGCCCCCTAGGATGCCAATGCCACAGGTGGGGGCGGGGGTAAGGCAAGGCCTCAATGGAAGACAGCCCCTCCAGCGCTGCAGTCCCCTTAGTGGGTGGAAGTCTCCATGGCTGGCCTTTGCAAAGCCTCGGGCCCTCAGGGCCTCCAGTCCTCACACCCACACCAGCCAGAGGAGGGAGCCCCCTGGACCCTGCTTCTCTCTGCACTGTGCCTCCTTAAATTCCCTGGGGAGGAAAAAAAAAAGAAGCAAGCAGATTTTCCTTGGAGGAAAAACTGAGTGTTTAGGATTCTTATTGAGAAACTGTTCATCAGCTAGGGTTTGGGCAAGTGGGGTTCTGGGATTCGGGGCAGGGGTGTGGGGACACTCCATCTTTGGTGGAGGCCCCCTCTGCACAGGTTTCTGGCTTCCTGTCGCAGACCAGCAAGGGGGTGGGATGTAGGCCATCTAGCTCAGACCCCCTGGAGGGGAGACAGATTGTGCCTCCCCTGATGCCCTGGACCCCCGCCCTATTGCTGGGTCCTCTGAGGCCCGGACCCTGACTGCTGGTCTGTGTTGCCCCTGCTCCACCCCAGGCTGAGTGAGGCCAGGCCCTCAGGCTCCAGCATGGCCCTGCAAGACCACTGCTGCCCCCCTGCGGCCGTGCAGAGGAGGCTGCCCATCCTGGCCTGGCTGTTGGACTCTGAAGATGGACTTCATCACTGGACTTTCAGTGGGGCTCAAGGTCATTCCCCACGTGCTGGCCTGTGCTGAGGTGACCTGATTCCTGCCCCAAGTGAGATGTCTGCCCCTGCTGCTGGCCACATCCCCGCCCTGACCCCACACTAGGCCTCATCGCCTGCCCAGAAGCAGAGTAGAAATGCACAGTATCCCCTCCAGACAGCAGGGCACCCAGCGCTCCAGCCCCATGGGAACCAAGAAGCCTTGGTTTACAGTCTACAGCACGTGACTGCCTTTGGGGAGACACACGCCCTTATAACTTCTCTTGTCACACTTGTCACACACAGGTATCAGGGCAGTTCTGGGTTGTGTGATGGGGCCAGCAGGATGACTCACAGTAGCTTTAAGCATTATTTCTCAGACTCGCAGACTCACACAGAAACACGCAGGTCTTTGTGCTCCCGCAGGTGGCACCTGTGGCCCCCTTGGGTGCGGGTAGAAAAGAGGTCCCCTCATCACAGCAGGTCACACTCATGGATGATCGAGGGTGAGTGGTTACCCTGGCTGTGTGCGCTGGTGTGCCCAAAGTACACAGTGGACACCGCAGACCCCTGTGCTCAGATGTCTACACCAGGGGCACCATGGGTGTGCCGTGTGCCTCCTGGGTGCTCATCACTCTCTCCCCAACAGTGTGGCTTCTACTCTGCCTTCATGGGTGCTTCGTGTAGTTCTTCCTGGTCATCTTCTGGCATGTTACCCTGAGCCCGCCTGTGCTGTGCTGCTGGCTTTCCTGCGGGCTGCATGCAGTTAGCCATGGGGTCCCTGCACTTGGGGAAGACTCTCAGGCCTTCATTCCATGGTGGGGGTGGTGTGGTTCTGCTCTTCCCAGAGTACCGAGGCCCCTGCCTCCTGGGGATGGCCCTGCCCTCAGCATTTCCTTCTTTGCATTCCAAGGGCTATCCCTGTGTGCGTGTAGTAGGGGCAGGGGGACCCTCACCCCTCAGCCCTCCCCTATTCTGCTGAGAGGCCAGGACACTTGGAGAAGCTCCCAGAGCCTCAGACCCCAACCTCCCTTTCCTGCTCTCCAACCAGCCCAAACAGAGCATGTCATTCCAGTCCTCAGCCTCAGTCTTATCCACACTGCCTTTCCCCGCCATGTCCACCCATGTCCTCTGGGACCAGGCAGAGCTCTGACCAACACAGTATTCCCTCTTGGCTGCCAGGGTTCCTGCTGGACTTCGTCTCCTGTGCCATCATTAAAGGTTTCACCTCTGCTGCTACCATCACCATGGACTTTGGGCAGATCCAGGTAGGCTCACTGTTGGCACTGGGGCACCTGCAGGGTAGCAGGACCAAGGCCAGGTCCTGATATGTGTGGGTCAGTCGACCCCTTGCTTTCCAGAGCTGGAAGTACATGGTGCTCGCGTGAGTCTCCATCAATGAAAATGACCCTCAGGGCAGATGTTGGGTGAGGGTCAGATTGTTCCACAGGTAATCTGGGGGAGCGGTGATGACAACCCTGCTCTTGGTGGAGATTTCCCACCAGTGCGCTTGGTTCCCGCACAGGGTGGTTTGTTCTGCTGCCTCTACTACCCACTCAACCAGCAGCCTGCATAGCTGATGAGCATCCTGCCAAGATTTTGACAAGCGGATTATACCTCCATGCTCATTTAGCTAGATGATTTCATTTTTTTCCAATTTCTGTCGACTGTCTTTCAAATGGCTTGCTTCTTTATGTTTCTGTTTAAACCTCCATGAGAAGCACTAGATCAGTGACCACTGGTTACCCGAGGCCGTCATTGGTTCTCCTTTCCCTGGGTCTGACGTTCCTGGGGGCAGGAGCTGTCTTGCTCCCGACCGTGGCCCCCAGTGTTGTGCTTGGTATAAAGCAGGTCAGCGCTCAGGTGGGTGTGCAGAGTGGACCGGAGCTGTCTTGTACAAATGAAGCTGTGGGGCCCCTGGTGGCAGACTCAGGGCCAGGCCTCTTCCTTGTGACCTGGTGTTCTCACCTGGGTCTGGTTCTCCAGGCTGGCCTGTGCAGTCTTCCCTGATGCAGGGCAGTGAGCAGATCAAGGCCAGGAGGAGGCATGTGTGAGAATCCAGCAGCTGACATGTCTTCCCTCTCACTCTGTGCTGGGGCTGGATCCACACTTTCCCTGTGCTTCCTTCTCGCCACACCCCTCGGAGGGAGGTTTATCATCATCTGCATTTAGAGAGGAGGAAACCCCTTAGAAAGTTGGGTGAATGCGATTTATGTGTTATGTACACACACGTCAGGGGAAGCTTGGCAAATGGTCTGTCCTAGGATAGTCTGTCCTTTATTCTAGAAACAATATCTTTCCTTTTTAGTGTCAGTAATGTCCCTTGATGTGATCATAATACGGGTAGAGGGCAGCTTCTTTGTGCATTCATTACCTGGCAACCCTATGCCCACAATGTCATTAAAACCTTGACCACATCATGACAGCCATCTGAGAGTCCCTAGGGTGGGGTGGGGTTCTCCTGACTGCCCAGGACAGAAGTGGAGGAGGCGGAGGTAGGAGGTGTCCCCTGGCTAAGTAGCCCAGACTTCCATGGCACCAGTGCCTCAGTCACCTTGGCCCTGGTGAGCGGTGTCTTCGCCAAGGGGTGCATACTGTGGTCGGTGATAGTCATGTGAACTGAAGGGACACCAAAGGCTGGTATCAGGAACAGGCACACGCCTGGACAAATCCAGAATGTCTTTGTATTTGTTTTTGTGAACCGTGAACGCACCGTGAAAGGTGCGTTAAAGCCTGATGAATTTTAATAGACACGTGCCCTGAAATATCCCGGCACACAGAGCTGAATTTTCCACAGTTCCTTGTTGCTCTGCCTGCTGGTTGTGCTGCTCTTTGTTCACGTCTCTGATCTTATATAGAGTTTAGGGTCAGACTCAGCTTTGAGAACAGCCTTTTACACACACTGTTGGACTCTTTTCAGTTTGATCCTGAAGGCATCTGTCACTTCTGGAATCCACTCCAACGACGAGGAGGAGAGTCACTTCAATGCCTCTGAAATGGAACCTTCAGGAGTTTTTAGTTATAAATCTTGGAATCTGGAAGATTCAATTCATGATTGCAAAATATTTATTTCCTAATATTTTGTTTTGTCATAAACTGATGCTTTTGAAAGAGATCTCATTAATTGGGCTGTTTGACGTCTCTCTGGGGTGGAGCAGTAATAAACGCGAGTCCACATTCATGTTCGGGGTGCAGATCCACATGATCCGAACTCTTCCACTTCTTTTCCATTTGATGGCTCCCTGTGTTCTCCTCCCCCTGAGCTACGATGATTCTTTTATGACACTTGTGAATATGTTTTTTTAAACTTTAGGTGCCTTTTTTAAAAAAATTAAAACATAGAAATCCTCATGGATGTTTCAGGATGTCCTAGTACCTAGAACATTCGCTACTGGAATTCCTCTGTGTTTTCATTGCCCTGGTTGGGATCCCTTAAAGTGAGTGAACGAGACTCTGTCCTCCCTTCTGGGGGATGTTTTCTGTGTTGCTGATTCACCGTGCAGTCTTTAGTCATCATTACAGCATCAGTGAGATATAGTTCACATGTAATACGAGTCACACTTTAAGGTGTGTAAATCAGTGTTTTTAATATTCTCACAGAATTGTGCAATGTCACCACAATCGATTTTGGAAGCTTTCCATCACTGCTCCAGAAGAAACACTCTACTCGTTAGGAGACAGTCCCATTTCTGCTAAGCCCTCAGACCTAGGCAAACAGAAATTCAGATTCTGTTTCTGTGGATTGGCCTATTTTGAACATTGCCTATAAATGGAATCATACAATGCGTGGCCTTTTGAGTCTGGCTTCTTTCACTCAGCATGACGGCTTCAGGGTCCACCTGTGTTGGCTTCAGGGTCCACCTGTGTTGCCGGATGTGTGAGCCCTCCATTTCTTTTCGATGCTGAATGGCATTCCATCGTGTGGCTGCAGCACAGTCTGTTTATTCCTCAGCTGATAGACATTTGGGTTGTGTCCCCTTTGGGCTATTATGTATTTGTCTGCTATGAGCATTCACGTACAAGGTTTTGTGTGGACATCTGCTTTCGTTTCTTTTGGGTCTGTACCCAGGAGTGGAATTGCTGGGTCACATGGTAACTCTTGGTGTCACTGTTTGAATACCTGCAAGGAATTTTCCCAAAGCAACTGCACCATCGAGTGCAGACCTGCAGGACACTCAGGTGTGTCAGGTCTGTGGCCTGGTTGCAAGGACATGTGGCCAGCAGGGGGCACCATGGGGCTATCTCAGAGGTGAGTCTGCCTGGCCCTGCCACCTGGGAAAGTCTCGCAGGCCAGAGGGAAGTGAGCAGTGAGTTCACTGAGCTGTGCTGTGATGAGACTGCAGCGGTCAGGACCTCCGGGACCCAGGGCCATGAAGGGCCAGGCTCTCTCACCACCTGGGTCCTGGGAGGGTGCAATTCTCTTCCTCCTCCTCTTCCTCCAGGCAACAGAGACTGTGCCTAGAGCTGAGGGGTGCTACAGGGGGTCAGGGACCCACACACATTTGAATGTAGGAACTCCTCCCCTGTTGGGTCTTTTAGATAATGAAAGAGATATGGGGGACCCCAGTGTCCCTGAAGGGGTCTTGGGAGGGGAGCTCTTGAGCACCTGCATGGTGCGTTGGGCCCCTTTCCCCATCTGCCTCCTCACTTTGCACAGGTGCTGGGGGGCCTCTCCTGAGTGCAAGACTCTGGGGAGCCTCAGCTCACCTCTGCTTCCCCCTCACTCACTCAGCTCACTGTTCTCCCTGTGTCTCCCGCTATTGATTCTGGGTCCAGATGGGACTGACTCAGCCACCCTCAGGGACCAAGTCCCTGGGACAGACAGGCACACTCACCTGCATGGTAAACAGCAACAGTGTTGGCCAACAGAGAGCAGCATGGCTGCAGCAGCTCCTGGGCCGTGTCCCCAAACTCCTGATCCACAGGAGTAACAGCTGGCTGTCAGGGGTCTCTGAGAGATTCTCTGGCTCCAGGTCAGACAGTGTGACCTCCTAGATGTCACTGCAATGGCCCAATCCTTCATTCCTGAAAGGTACGGACAATCAGTAGACCTGCCTGAATTGAGTTGTTGTCATTTTCCAGTGACATTAATCCCAGGGCATGGCAGTTGTAGGAGACACCCTAAGGGGTCTTCTGTGTTATAGACACCCTCTTCCTTACCTCCACTGTGAAATAATGGTCCAATTTCTCCTTGGTAAGGCAGTCAGGAGAAGTCACCCCATCCAGCACAGTTATTTCCTTCTTATCCTGTTGATTCAGAGGCACGAGGAGCCCACAGTGGCTAGTTGTCAGTCTTAACTTCCAGTTCAATGAGATCATCATTGTGTCTCCTGGTGGCAGCATATGTCCCTTTGGAACTAAGAGCTTTAGGCCAACAGAACATAAGGTCAAGGGGACAGAGAGTAAACACTTGGCTAGTGGGTCACTAGGGGTAATAGTTATGTCATTGCCATTTCCACTCCTTGATTCCTGGAACTCTGAATACTGGATGTGGGAGAGAGAGCATCATATGTCAATTAACGATTCAGTGCATTTAAAGCCTCCTGAAAATCCATGCCCCAGCCCTACAAGGGATCGTCCCCTCGCAAACACTGTACTGGGAATTCAAAAGGCCACTGCACCATTCTGCCAAGCCAACTGCTTCAGGTTGGACAAGTGAATGGACAGTTAAAAATGATAAGCCAAGTGAATTCCATGAGCATGGGCCCATTGTCTCACATCATTTGCTATGAACTGAGTTCCTTGATAAGAAGCAAGGCTATGTGGAAACCATAACTGTGGGAAAGAGATTCTGAGCTCACTAATGGTAGTTTTGGCAGAAACGTTGTATTCAGGGAAGCCAAGTCCATATTCACAGTGAGTGTCTGTTCGGGTAGAACAGCACACTGCCTCTTCCATGTTGGATGCAGTCCAGTGTCATCACCCTGACCCCAGGCAGCTGACTGATGGCTGTGGCGATGCTTGCTGTGTGAGTCACTCAGTGTGGGTCTCCGCTGTCAGCAGAGTGGGCGCCCAGCAGTGGCCAGAGCCAAATCAGTCTCTGTGAGTGGAAGTCCATGATGCTGAGCCCATGCAAAATGTCCATCCCTGGCACCGCATTCATCCCTGCCACCACGTCCTTCCCTGCCACCGCGTCCATCCCTGCCACCAGGACCCCTTTGCTCATAGCTCATTGGGTGATGCCAGGGCTGCTGGGGAAGAGGCTGATTGGTATCCACAAACAGGCCATCCATTTGATTAAAATCCTCCTGTGCCAAGGTCACCCTTTGGGGAGCATTCACATGTGAAACAAATCTCTGCGCATTTTTTGCCCATTCAGAGAGACCTGTCTGCATTTTCTTGGTCAGCAGTTTTCCAACGGTATTGCTTCCAGGGACCTGACCATCAGGCCAAGCAGTTGTCCACAGCCCATGTGTCAGGGCGTGATCCCACTCACGGATCACATTTCTTATTCCAAGCAAAGTGAGCAGCCAGGAGTGCTGCTGGAAGTCCTGCTCACTGGAAAGATTTCCCCTCATCACTGACTTTCGTGGATGCCCCAGAAAGGGGCACAGGGCTGCTGCTGTGCACCTTTGGGTGGGACCTGCATATCACAGAGTGCTCTGGAAATCTGGCCTGAGGCTTCTCCTGCTCCCCAAGCTGATCACAGGGAACTCCTCA
Source organism: Equus caballus (assembly GCF_041296265.1). NCBI lineage: Eukaryota > Metazoa > Chordata > Mammalia > Perissodactyla > Equidae > Equus > Equus caballus. The sequence continues at coordinate 53,035,802 of NC_091685.1, forward strand.
CGAGGCTGTTTCCACAGGGGTTGGAGAGGCTGCCTCCACCGGCAAAGAAGATTCATCAGAATTTAGAGCTGTTTTTTTAAAGATTGGCACCTGAGCTAACATCTGTTGCCAATATTGACTTTTTTTTTCTCCTTCTCACCAAAGTGCCCCCAGTCCATAGTTGTACATTCTAGTTGTGAGTGCCTCTGGTTGTGCTATGTAGGACGCTGCCTCAGCATTGCCTGATGAGCAGAGCCATTTACACACCCAGGATCTGAACCCGCAAAACCCTGCGCTGCTGAAGTGGAGGGCACGAACTTAACCACTCGGCTAGGGGCCTGCCCCTGGGCGTCTTTGTGTTGAAGGATCCGCAGGCTGGGGGGTTGCTGGGATGCGTGAGAGAGGTGCGTGGATGTCTCTAGGATGACTCATGTACACAGCTGGGGATGTGGACGGTCGATTAGAGCACAGATAAAAGAGCAGGTCCGGCATAGTGTCTCTATCCATGCTTCACCCTGTGTGGGGGAGGGGAGAGGCATTTTTGTCTTTTTTGTTGACTCATTTACGTTTTCATTCAAAATTACTTTTGGACTGGCTACTACTAAGTCTCAGCACTCTCCCGGGTTTGAGTGCCACAGCAGTGAAACAACACTGTTAAGGCCACGGACATCCTTTGGCTTTTAGTCTGACTCAGCGGTGGAGAAGTTGAGCAGATGTTTTCTGTGACTCAGTCAGTTGGACACAGTCAGTACTTACAGGAATAGAGTGTAGAGGACTGAGTCAGGAAGCAAGTGCTTGGCTAGAAATATATATATGTAATCGACTGAAGTTTATTAAAGCCATTGTAACTACACTTGTGGATCTGGTCACTGGGAGAAATAATTTTGTTAATGTTCATAAAGCATGTAGGATAATATCTAACACATGGCAGTGCCACAGAAGGATCTGTAGAGTAGGAATAAATGATGCATGGGCTGCGAGTAGAGGATTTAGACAAGAAATCTGGGGACATCTGTGCCACCTTCCTCACCCATTTGCTTGCAGGTTCAGCCCCTCTGCACTTCCCCGGAGGTCCAGCCCTGTCCTAATGCACAGCCCGCATCGTGTGTGGGAGACCCATTCACCCTGCTGTCCACCCTCAGGGCTGTGGGTTCCTGGCTGCTTCCTGGGGGGACTGATGTCCCTGATCATCTTCCCCAGGGTGGACGAGCAACAGGAGAAGCAGGTCTCTCTCCTAAATAATAAAGGTTCTTCTGGAAGAATTCCTTGTGTGTAGTTATTAATGGACCCCTGCCCCACTGAGGGTAAAGGTGGGGACAAGTAAAGAAGGTTATGGAGACTGGCCTGCCGTGGCTGGAAGTGACCTGTGATGAGGGAGAGAGGAACTGGTCACCTCAGGCCCCCCACAGAGAGGGTGTGGAGGAGAGTTAATGCCCTCTGCCCTCTGCCCTCTGCTCACTGGCGGCAGGACACGGTCTCTCTGAGGGGTCAGTCACCCATGGCCCCAACACATAATTAACTAACGGTGGAAGGGGCAGAGGAGTGACTTTATACTGAAGAGGCCATATTTTTGAAGTAAGGAAAAGATGCGGTGACACCTGCAGCACAGCAAGGACCCCCCTGGGGACGAGAAGCCCCAGCCCCTGTGTGGGGATGGGTGGGGTGTGAGGCAGGGCTGAGTCCAGAGTCTCTCTCTCTCCTTGCTCAGCCCTGGGGTATCCATCCCAGTCACAGGTGAATCTGGGCTCTGAGACAGCAGGGGGTGCTGTGGGCCTGTCTGGAGGGTCTGTGGGGTGATCTCAGCTGGGAACCCAGAGCCTGGAGCCCTGCCTTGTGCATCTGCTCTGTGCTCACTGGGGCCCAGCAGCTGGGAGCTCCCAGGGCCCTAGGAGAGGCTCCCCAGCCCCACCCATACTCAGCTTCCACCAAATGTGGGCCCAGGCACTCCAGGGGAGGGGGGTGGTTTGCATGGAGGGGCCCTCTCTGCTCTCCTGAGGGGAGAGATAAGAGGACTCTGCAGTTCCCTCACTCCTGAGGCTCCGAAGCAGAGCCTGGGTGTCTCCACCGTGGCCTGGACCCCTCTCCTCCTCGCCCTCCTCACTCACTGCTCAGGTGACTGGCTTTGGAAAGCAGGAGAAGTGATTATGGGGGACAATTTGGCTGCTCTTTAACCAGAATTTTGTGCTCATGCTGCGGGCAATAACCCCAGTCTCAACTCTCCGTGTCTCTACCTCCTCTGTTCCAGGGTCCTGGGCACAGTCTGGGCTGACACAGGAAGCCTCAGTGTCTAGGTCCGTGGGACAGAAGGTCACCCTCTCCTGCGCTGGAAATAGCAACAATGTTGGAATATTTGATGTGGGCTGGTACCAAATTTCTCACGGTGCCCCCAAAACTGTGATGCTCAGAAGTTCTCGTCCCTCAGGGATCCCAGCTCGGTTCTCTGGCTCCAAGTCCGGCAACACGGCCTATCTGACCATCTCTGGGCTCCAGGCTGAGGATGAGGCTGATTATTACTGTTCAGCATGGGACGATAGCATCAGCAATAACACAGTGCTCTGGACCCATGGGGAACCGAGACCAAAACATGCCCCATTCCCTGTGATCACCTCCACACTGCCTCTTACAAACAGGGTTGACTGTGGCCCATCCTAGAGTGTCAATATCTGAGGGTCTGACTCTGAACACAGACCAACTTTAAAGAGTCAGTGGCAGAAGCTCCCTCTCACATTGTTTATAATTTTATTGAGATGTAGTCTGCACGTCATAAAGCTCCCCAGTGTGATGTCTACAGTAGTGCACAGCATATTTACAGGGCTGTGTAACTGTCACTGTAATCTACTTATAGATCATTTCCATCCTCCCTCAGAGAACGTCCCCACCCATTTGACATCACTCTTCCTGACTCTCTGCTCAACCTTAGGGAACTGCCCATCCACTGTCTGTCTTCATACATTCCCCTATTCTGGACATTTCATGTAGCTGGAACCAGGAAAATACGTGGCCCTTTGTGACCACCTTATTTCACTTATTTCATTTGCATAAGAGTTTTGATGTCCATCTATGCTGTGGCATGGCAAAGTAGTCCATTTTTAATTGCCAAATAATACTCCATTGTCTGAGCAAACCACCATTTGTTTATGCATTCACCTGTTGATGGGCATTTGAGTTGTTTGTCATCTTTCGCTAGTATGCATGATGCTGCTAGCAACGTTCAGGTACAAGTCCTGTTTGCTTTGGTTTTGGTGAATGTGTGTCTTCATTTGCCGGGGAGGCACCCAGGAGCGGGATTGCTGAGACGTATGGTGCTTTACGTTACAGTGCTGAGGAGCTGTCAGATCTTTCCAATATGGCCGCACTGGTTTACATTTCCACCAACACTACCTGCATGTTCTGATTCCCACACATCTTCCCCAACGATTGTTATTGTCTCTCGTTGTTATCATAGCCCTTCTAGTCTGGGGGGAGTGATACCTCAGTGCATTTTGACGGGCATTTCCCTTAGGCCCCATGGTGTTGAGCCTCTTTTCATGTGCTGTGTTGTTTTTCAAAAGTGATGAGCAGCAGAGGCTCTGAGGCCCTTCCACAGATCACTGACACTAAGAAACTTTAGATTCAGCTGTTGCCAAAATCACACACTCAGCCTGTTCGGCTCAACTCAGCAGAAAACCTTTCTTCAGGAACAACATTCCTCTCAGAGGCAACCGGCAGCATGAGGCCACCTTCCCACGTGAGGACCATAAGATCGGGACGTCCTGTGGAATCTGCCTGTGACAGACACTGAAGCCTCAGGGCTCACACTCTTTTCCAGGACCGTCTATAGAGTCTCATTTCTGCACATGTCTCACACTCAGTCACCTCTTCAGTAAAGCCCCAGGCCCAGCGTGTGTCTTCTGACACCTCAGCAGAGGCCGCTCCGCTGGGAACCAGGCTCGGGTGGAGCTTGAGTGCAGCCCCTTCTCCCTGCACACACAGCGCCGTCTTCATTAACCACAAGGACCGCAGAGACCGCAGGCGACCATCTGACACAGAATGCACACGGACACTCTGGGCAAAGATAAAAATTCCAACGGGGGGATCAAACACGACCTGAATAAATGTAAAAATAGACGTTGCTGAGAATGATTAATATCAAAAATATGAAATGTATGCTTATTTAATATATAAATATAATAATTATGTGTAGTATCAGTCAGAATATTCGGGAAACATGACATTTTTTCTAATATTTATGTGGGAAAAGTTAAGTCCAAGAATAGCCTAGAGCATTTTGTGAACAAATGAAAAGGAATTGGGATATAAATGATTAGATATCGAGATCTATTTGAACACACAAATAATTTAAAGAGTATGCGGTGGTTGCAGAAATGAAACAGAACAACCAACCACACAGAAATCAATGGAACTCAATTACCTGCCGAGGAGGAGGCCTGTGCGCACGCACAGTGGGCCCACGATGGGCTGTTCAAGTGCCACGCAGCAGTCACATCGTGAGCTCAGTTCTCAAACAGATCCACGCATTTTCAGGAAACACAGATGTCTTAATAAAAAAAGTGAGATTCAGAATAAGATCTCTGGAAACTACCATTTATGTAATTTTAAAAACACAAATAGTTGCAACCATGTTGGAATAACTGAAAAATGATTTAACTGCCCATTGCAAACAACTGGAAAAACCGATACATGTATAAAAGTTCTTTCAAACATTAGACAGCAGGCAGAACAAGATTATTATTTTTGTGAGGAAAAAAATGGCACAAGTTGTATCATCAGCCCACCTTTTTTGTGTGATGCACAGCCTGGCCCCTGGAGCAGAGAGGGGAGCTGAGGCAGCGCACGGCCTCTCACCGAGTGGAGCAGATGGAGACCTGAGCTCAGGGATCCGAGGCTCTTGGGAGCTGTGGGGATGAGTTCTGGAGAGGAGCGCCCTTCACAGAAAACATCTAGAAATCAGCATGGGGTTCCTCTCATCTTAGCTGAACCCTAAAATCCATGTGCATAGTGTGAAACTACACAAGGTCTGTCCACAGGGTGACCAGGAGCTGGTGGATGAGCAGTGTCCACGACTCACACAGGCTGCGAATTGTACACATTTCAAGCAGCCAGCTGTGGTCCTTGTTCATCACTTTGGGGCACTTAGTCGAGTTCACAGAAAAATACAGCAGAGGGGCTAAATGATTCTGAGACTATGCTGTTGTGGAAGAGCACTTACAGTCTACAGCAAGCCTCAGAAGGATCAAGCTGAGGCGTCAATATGCTCACAAGTGTTTCCAGCTGCTTTATTCATGATGGCCAACACTTGGAAGCAACCAATACGCCCTTCAACAGGTGAATGGATAAAGAAACACCGGTGCATCTATACAGTGGAACGTGATTCAGGGATAAAAATACATATCATTTGGCCCCCAAAAGACATGGAGGAAACTGACATGCATGTTTCTATGTGAAAGAAGCCAATCAGAAGTGGCTGGATCTGCGAGGGGTCCGGGATGGAGAGGGCAGGAGCCCTGATCGCCTGCTCCAGCTCAGATCACAAGTCTCCTGCATCCACCAGAGGGCGCTGGTGCTCCCCAGGTCCTCAGCTTTGAGCTCTTCTCTCCCCTGCGTCTTGGAAGTGTTCCTGTGTAATCCTTGCAGAGAAGCCCTTTCCTCTCCTACACTCTCCTTTTAGTAGATGCAGGCCAGGCTAACGTTGAAGGAGGGGCACCCACAGCCTCCAGAAACGGGAAGATTTGAGTGGAGACCTCCCACCCTGAGAATACAGGTAACATACAAGAAGGGTTGGTGGGCTCAGGCCTGGTGGTGGAACTCAGGAAGCAGAGTCTGGGGGCATCTCCACCATGGCCTGGGCTCTGCTCCTCTCACCCATATAGCTCACTGCACAGGTGGCTGCCTCCAGGGAATTCTGGGAGGACACCTGGACGTCTCTTGGCATGATGACCTCTTTCTCTTTCCTGGCAACAGAATCTGTCCTGTCCTTACTGATCTCTGTGTTGCTCCCTCTTTGCAAGGTCTTGAGCTGAGGTTGTGCTGACTCAGACCAGCTCTGTGTTGGAGTCTCCGGGGCAGGAGGCCATCATCTCCTGCACCCACAGCAGTGGCTACATTGGGAGCAGATATGTGCACTGCTACCAGCAGTGCCCCCATCAGCGAAATCTACAAGAGTGACAAAGGACCCTCCAGGGTTCCTGATCAGTTTTCTGACTCCATAGCCAGCTCCCCTAATGCTACCTGCCTGACCGTCTCTGAGCTGCAGCCTGAGGATGATGCCGACTACTACGGTCAGTCTGATGACAGCAGCTATAAGCGCACAGTGCTCCAGACCCGTGGGGCAGTGAGATGGAAGTTCCCCAGAGCCTCCCCATGCTGGGTCTGCCCTCAATCTGTCCCCAGCAGAGATGGTTGTTCTTTCTTGTCTCCTGCTGGAATATCCATGTTGAGATTGCATGTTTATGAATCTATTTTTTTCCAAATTTTCCCCCCATGTCTTGATGGATGATTTCCTACTTCCTTTGCAATCATTTCATGGAGGTGATTTGGTTCAAACAGGGTTTCTGAACCGCGGCACTACTGACAATGTGGCTGGGTCATTCCCTGTGCTGGGGCTGTTCTGCATATTGCAGGATGTTTAAAAACATTCTTTGGGGTCCGCACATCAGATAACAGCACCCTACTCTCCAAGTCATGACACACAAAAACACCTCCAGACATTCCCCAAAATGCCCTAGGGAGGGGGGCCAAATCACCCCAGTTTGGGACCCTCTGGGTTAGAAGAACATATTCTCAGCTCTTAGGAGGCCTTTGATGTTGAGACCTGTTCCCGACATTCAACTGGACAGAAGCCTGGATGTGTCACCTCTCTGTGCTTCCACTTTCCCATGTGTTACACAAAACAGGTGCACAGACTCAAATGAGGCCAGAGAACCTGTGACCCAATCACACGAATCTCCTCTCAACCAGAGTGTGGAGCACACATTTAGTCAGAATAGATGTGTAATTAATATTTTAAAGCTTTACACAATGCACATGAAAATGTAACAGATCCATCTTCATCTGTTCTCTTAGTGAGCGTTTTTCAAGCATGGGATACAAAGATGAATAAAAACAGACAGAGTCATGTACCCTTGGAGTTTGCATTTAGTGTGGGTACGAGACAGCAGACAGAAGCAGCAGGTGGATGGTGGAGCGATTCTGAGCACAGAAGACAACCTCCAGGAGGAGAGGAACTGCCGGGAGCATGTTAGTTGTTTAAATGTCTGCTCACATTTCACTGAACTAAGAGCCTGTGAGACAATTGATTGTCACACAATACTAAATACACAGTTCAAAATCCACCATATGCTGAATGAAATTCAATATGCAACACCTTAGCCTCAAATCCGCCAGTGGAACCAGGTGGGAAAACTCATGAAAGAAGAATGACGGGTTTGAAATCTTAGTGTCCAAAAAAGACACGATTCTTGAAGTGTATGAATGGAGACCCATAGTAGACTGTCTGAGGATGGACGTGCTGGTCTGGACTTTCTTCTACTCAAATGTGTCATCCATGAACCTCACGGCTCCAAAACACAGGATGCCTTGCTCTTCCTTCACTTTCTCAGTCAGTACAACAAGCAAATAAGCTAACCATTCAGGAGATGACAACGCAAATACATTTATGTGAGAGTAGTCATGACACATTGCTTTAATGGACAAGGGTTTTGGGACAGTAAAAATGCATGTGCATGATGAAGCATGGACCGATGATGCGGTACGGTGTTTGGAATTTGTTTTCATATTTAGGTATTAGGATGAGGCATAAAGAAGGTTGGGAGATTAAAGAAGTTGAGTCCTATTGATGACACTTGAGGTTGGGTGACGGGTGCAGGTCGTTCTTTGACTCATTCTCTGTAGTTTGTGTAACTTCAAAATTGTCCACAATATAGTTTTTAAATTCTCTACTCCTGTCTGATACTGTGGGTATGTCCTGCTAAGAGACACTCAGAGTTGCCAAAATGTGTGTTTTCACCATGATTTCAAGTTTAAGCCCATCTATTCCCAATAGACAGAAGACGAGTTGGCTTGGAAGCCATGAAAGGGACAGGAATGCCCGCTTTTGAAACTATAGGCAAGTGAGGGAGGCTAGAGGTCTGAGAATAAGGAGAGGGGCTGGGAGGTGGCCCATGGAGGGGGCAGGGACCAGACCATGAAGTCACCTTGGAGGAGCTGAGGAGTTGAGTTTTATGCAAACAGAAGTGAGGAGTTACTGAAGGGTGTTAGGCAGGGGGTTGATCCGCCTGAGCTGGGTGGGAAGGGTCCCTCTGAAGGCCTTGAGGAGAAAGTGTCTGAGGGGAGCAGAGGTCCTGGTCACAGGTCATTACTAAGAGGCCCTGTGAGTCTAGACATGTGGGGACCATGGGCACAGATCCACCAGCGCTGGTTATGAGGTACAGTGCAGAAGTGATGGTTATAGGATTTAACTGCCCATTCACTACATCGGCAAAAACTTTAAAATCTCCCATTTAGCTTGCTACCAAACTAAGATGAGTAAGGAAATATAGGTAGGAAAGTTTTCTTTAAGATATAAACAAATTGTATGAGACCTAAGGCGGAATCCTGAAAAGAAATATATGACATAGATATGCAGAAGAACACAAAGTTAAGAAAATACAACTCACTTCATAGAATAAAGAAGTACGTTCCATATTCACTGGTAAAGGTGAAGCCTAACAAGGCCATGCTTTTTTCCCAGTCACTGAATCAAATCTAATCTCTATCAAGACTTTAAATGTGTTACATGACTTTCGGCCTGATTGCTCAATTGTCCTCGCTGGAATAGATCACTGATTTTATCACTGGAAAACTCCCGTCTACGTTATTTCCCTAAACAGTCCCTACACGCTCTTCAAACCAGCGTAACTGTCCCCTCATCTGTGACACCTGACCTGATGCACATCTGGGCCACCTGGCACTTTCTAGAATGAACGCTAAATAGTTATATATGTACATACAAGCATGTCCAAACAGGACTACTTCTGGGACTGAGAAACTGCAGTAATCATGCTACATGTGTCAGAATGCCCGTATCTAGGAATCTAACCATGGGTGTGTGAACAGAGACAGGGACCTGGTGAGCTGCAGAAACCAGCTGGGCTCTCAGGGCTTTTGGTCATGGTGAGCGGTGTGCCCTGAGACCAGAAGGGGGAGCTGTGGGAGTCCTTGTGGTTCCTACATAGATGCTCAGTGAGGACCATTCACTCAAAGGAACCTGGACCTGGTAGCTGGGCCCTGTGCTCACTGATGGGGACTCAGCAGCTGTGCCCTCTCTGGCCTGGCAGAGTCCCCTGAGCAGGGAACTTCGTGTTGCCTCAGCAGGTGCTTCCTCCCAGGGCTCTCCTAAGGGGTGAAGCCTGCCTCCATCCTCCTCAGTGTGTGGTGTGAGCTGAGCTCCAGCACCAGGACTCAGGGAGGGGCTGGGCTTGCACTGGATGGAAACCCATTTGCATGGACAGCCCCTCCTGTGGCAGAGGGTAGAGAAGAAAAGGAGGCCTGGGGCATCCTAGACCCACTGTGGGGACCAGGGGGCTGTGTGCACCATGGCCTGGACTCCTCTCCTCCTCGTGCTCCTCTCTCACTGAACAGGTATGGACAGGACTCCGAGTGGTAGACATCCCCAATTTTCACTCCGTTCCTTCTTAGAATGCTGAGAAACTTTACTCTGGTCCCTGCCCAGCACCCATATTTGTCTGTGTCTTCAGGTTCCCTCTCCCAGCCTGTGCTGACCCAGCTTCCCTCCCTCTCTGCATCTCCAGGAACAACAGCCAGACTCACCTGCACCTTGAGCAGGGGCATCAGTGTGGCCAGCTATCCCAATCTGTGCTGCTACTCAGACTCAAGCATGTGATTGGGATCAGCAGATCCCAGCTGCTTCTCTGGATCTAAAGATGCCTCTGCCAATGCAGGCTTTTTGCTTATCACTGGGCTCCAGCCTGAGGACGAGGCTGACTCTTACCATCAGATCTGGCACAGTAGTGTCTCTCACAGTGACACACAGAGATGGGGAATTAGGGACAAAAACCTGGGCCTGCTCAGAGTCTTGTTCCATGACGGTTTTAAGTTTTAAAGTAACTCGCACATATACAAATGACATTCGGAAGTGCTTCTGCTTCATAGAGTGTCTACTCCCAATTTTTCATTCCATGTTTCTGAAGTGTCAGGAAAACTAAACACAAAAAGAAAAAGAAAAAATTCATGATGACACTGAAATGTTGCCTGGTTATTCATATGGAATAAAACCAGAGATTTTTTTTTCTCTTGAAATAAGGAAAATGAGACTTCCCTAGCTTTTACCGTCATCAGAGCCCAGGGACCCTGCAGACAGGTGGACAGACCAACACAGAATGGACTGTGCTCTGTGAAGGGTCAGAAGCCTTCCCATCCCCCAGGTTCCTGTGCCCAGGGACAGCGAGGCTCACTGTGTCCCAGAGATGACACACCGCAATGTGAGGTGCTGAGTGAGGAAGAGCTTGGGGGGAATTTCAGGCACAGAGCTGGCCTGGAATCCTCACTTGGCACCGGAGCCTTCAGTTGTAAAGTCAGGGAGAGGGGCATTAGTCAAAGGGGCAGTTTGGGACTTGTGTCCAGGGAACCTCTTTATGGGTCATGAGAGGGTGGGGGATGCTCAAAGAATGCTGGGAAATGCCGAGCCTGCTCCAGAGGAGTTGGGTGAAGTAGGTCCATGGATAAGACCTTACAGCTGACACCACTCAGGACCCAAGGAGCCTTCCATGACTGGGTTTCCCTGAGCCCACAGCTATGACTTGTATCCACCTCTCCTCTCATACCTCACTGGAGCTTTCCAACAACACAGGGCGTGGGGCGGGGCTGTGAACATCAGGCGCAGGGACTCCCCAGTGTGTGCTTGTGTGACTCCTCCTGTGAAGCTCCTGATGGGCCCAGATCGAAGGTCACCTTCTCCTGCACAGGGAGCAGCAGAGACATTGGGGGTCACCATGGCAATGGCACCAAGGACTCTCATGCAGAGCCCCTACTTGTGTGACCTAGGACAGCAGTGGGTACCTTCCAGGGTTTCCAGACTGATTCTCGAGATCCACATTTATTACTAGGACCTCTTTGGCCACCTCTGGGCTCCAGCCTGAGGACAAGGCTGATTATCACTGTTACAGAGCTAAATACAACCCCAATGCCACAAAAAGCTCCTGTTCCATGGGAAGTTGGAGATACTTAGCTCTCAATGCAAACAGAATTACTTTGTTTCCAGAAAGAAAATAGCCTCCACAGGGGCTGTTTGTGGATGAGAAGGGCTGAAGTACAGCGTTTATGACCTGGAAGAACCAGGTGATCTCACCCTAGTCCTGTGTATGTCTCCTGGTACCAGCCAGGGGTTAGCGGATAATTCTCTGAGCTCTGAAAACTTAAAGAAGCTGTACTTCTCACTTTCACCTGATTTCAGAACTTTGTGGGACTCCTGATTTCCAGGAGTTCTCCCCCTCATTGAGGAGAACCAAAGGAGACATGAGTGACATGGACAAATCAATGTCTCAGCCCCAAACGTCACAGAGAAGACTTACTCAACCTACTGCCCTGGGCAGTGACATCATAAAAAACCCATCTGAAAAAGTCAGCAACGCCTTCCAGGACAGCTGGGTGGTGTCATAGGACATGGGCTCTGAGCCCAGCAGGGGACGCTGTTGGACTGCTCCTGAGAGGACAGGGTTCTTCCCTGGGCCATCAAGGAAAATACTCTAATGCGTCTTTCACACTTTGGCAACAAGTGTCCACATTGAAGTTTTACTTCCTGCACCTGGGGCCTCCAGGAGCCACATTAGATCTTGGCTCTGACACACCCATTCATGTCTCATATTTCATTCTTTACATCTCGTGGAGACATTGTTCTGAGCTTATGTTCAAGAAGGTGTAGATGCACGATTACACAGCAGGAACAAATTTGCATGAAGAAACATGGCCTGTGAATCTCTCTGGGCACAGGACCAACACCACACTCCACACTCCAGCCCAGGAGCACAGGAGGTGATGTCCTGTTGAGTGTCCCCACCATGGCCTGGACGGTGCTTCTTCTCCGGCTCCTTGCTTACAGCTCAGGTAAGGTGAAAGGACACTGCATCCTTGGGGGACACATAAAAGCTTGGTCTCAGGCTGACCCTTGTCTCTCATAACAACACTTGTCTCTCTCCCAGTGGTTTTAGGGGCAGATTCTCAGACTGTAGTGGTCCAGGAGCCATCACTCTCAGTGTCTCCAGGAGGGAAGGTGACACTCACCTGTGGCCTTAGCTCTGGGTCCGTCTCTTCCAGTAACTATCCTTTCAGGTACCAGCAAATCCTGGGCCAGGCTCCCTGCACAGTTATCTACAACACAAAGAACCGCCCTTCTGGGATCCCTGATAGCTTCTCTGGGTCCATTTCTGGGAACAAAGTCACCCTCCCCATCACGGGGGCCCAGCCTGAGGATGAGGCCGACTATTCCTGTGCTCTGAATATGGGTATTACACTGACACAGTGCTGTAAACCCATGGGGAAGTGCAACCAACACCTCCTCCTGTGCTCAGAACGGCTCAGCCCTTCGAGGCAGGAGAGCCAGTGAGAGGGTGGAGACAGTAACACCACCATCGGGGGAAGTCCATGGCCCCATCCTCCTATCCAAAGGTTCATCTCCATGTGCCTCCTCCAGCCTCTCCCAGGCTGTGTCCATCCCTCTAGGGTGACTCCTCCAAGACTTTCATTCCTCTCTCCCTCTCTGCCTGTGATGATGGGGGGAGGCTCAGCTCCAAAATACATCAACCGACAGTGAGACTCGGAGTCGCCACCACGAGCTTTGAGACTCTTTTTATTCAAACAGCATTGACAGGCCTACTCTCATCCACTAATGATGATGGAGAACAAGTTAATATTTAACATTTCTTCATGAATATGCATAAGCTAGGTCCATAGCACATTGTTCTTCTGCTCCATATGCCAGATGCTTATCGTCATTACACAATGAAGATGAAGAAGGAAAAGAAGCATATGGGAAAGTTCAGGTTTAAGGATGTCAGCGAGATAGTTGATGCTCCCCTGATATCCATTTCTCACACTTTTCACCTCCTGTGATTTGGGGAATCACTCAATTAACTGTGACAGACATTTACCTTTTTATTAGTGTAATTTAAAACTTATCAAAACCTTGATATATAAACTATATGGTAGATTTTTATAATTTACTAATTTGGGGAAGTATTTGCTTTGCTTTCTGAGAAATTGAACAGTCAATTTATACCAGTATCTTGGCTCACAGTAGGGTGCATGGCCCATGGATGTTTGTGGTGACAGTGACCAGGTCTCAGGCCAGTGCCCCTGACATTATTTCCACCAGAGCTGAAGTCTGACTCGGGAGCAGAAGGGGGCACTGTGGTTCTCCCCAGGGTCTGCACTGTGGGTGCCCCCGCTGTGTAATCCCCCAAACTTCCCAGGGCTGGGACATTGGTGCCTCCTGTGCTGATGGGGACCCTGCAGCTGTGTCCTGTCTGGGCTGGGCGGAGTCTCCTGCTCACAGGGCTGAGAAAGGACCCAGCAGCTGCTTCCTCCCTGGTCCCTCCCAAGGGGCAAGTTCTGAGTCTCACTCATCTTACCCCAATTCCCAAAACTCACCCATCACTGGAGGGGAGTTGGAAAAGATCTTGTCTGAGATTTGGAAAAACAAACAAACAAAACTGGATTGAAAACCAGGCTCTTTCAGATAGAGGCTATGCATCATGCTCATGCTGCTGAATTGCTCTGTGTGCCACTGTCATTGCCTGGGCAGGTGCCATCATGCCCCCCCCAACCTGTAAGGAAGAGGACACGGGATGAGGAAGCCAGAGCAGCAAATGCAGATCTGGGCACAGAACAGCAACGAGAATGGTCAGTGCTGCCACCAGCTCCAGGTCCCCTGAACCACCACTGAGCTCTCACGTCAGCCTGAGTCAGGGGTGGACTGAGGGGAAGCTGAGGGAGACACCAGGGCTCCCTGTTATCAGCTGCACACAAGGCCTTGGACACGGTGGAGACAGCACTGAAGGAGCCTCTTTGAAAGGAGAGGTGAGCGGAGTTTGGGCATGTGTGCAGATACTGATGAGGCCTCACACACCCGCTGTCTCCCAGAGGAATCCTGTCGGGGGCAAGAACAGACAGAGGTCAGCAGATCCCGCCATCTGTGAGATATGGAAAGGCACTGTCTCCTCCACACACTGTGTCTTCAATGCCCCGGGTGCCCAGCCCTGATCTGTGTGAGGAGTGGAGGGGTCGTTAGAGCTGGAAGGGCTGGCAGCTTCATAAGGACCATGAATTTTACTTTTGAGGGAAGTGGAAATTCTGGAAGCACATCAATAAGGTTTCATTTGGGATTCCCAGTTTCTCAGTGGTTAGGAAGAAGTAGAAGCTTGAATCAGATTTCCGCTATAATTTATTTATTGATTTTTCATAAATTCCTCTGAAAATGTCATCTAATCCTTACTGAGGGCCTGTTGTGGGCAAAAAGCGGCCCTAAATAACGGACAGACTGTCTAACCATCTAACTTCACTACCAGCTTTGTGGTCAGAATAATTACCTTTTCCTCCAACTTACTGAGCTGGAAATCTAGGCTAGAGAGATGAAATAAGGTGCTCAGGGTTATCCCACCAGTAGTGGCAAAACTAGGTCTTGATTAATCCGTAGTTGATGCCAAAGGCCATTTTAACCAGAACATAATTGCCTCTCACAAATATCTAATGAAAGTAAATCAATGAAACGAACATAAATGAAAGTAAATCAATGTAATGTAAGTGACAGGACAAATTCAAAACGTTTTATTGCATTTTCTGAGTGCTTATACTGAATCTTTCTGGCTGGCCTCATAAACCATGAGTTATAGTCACCCAGCAATCACAGTCTGCAGGTGCTGTGGAAGGGTCTAGCCAGACCCAGTCAAGATGCTGCTGACTGAGGAGGCAGGAGCCATCACATGTCCCTCCTGCGGCGGTCTTGGCCAGCATTCCAACCATGGTGAGGAAGAAAGGGTTTGAGAATGTCCTTCCCCTGCACTCCTCTCCCAGGAGCCGGCCAGAAAGCATCTGGGGGCAGCAGAGGCGAGACTGGGAGGAAGGGCAGTGGGGGCTGAAGGCCTCCTGGGTCAGCACTGAGCTGACCGCTGGTGGGGAGGGGCGAGTGGGGGCTTCCGGGGGCGACAGCAGGCGTCCAGGGAGGGCGGCGCCCAAGGCAGCAGCAGGTCCGCAGGACGCCCTCACCGAGGTTCAGCGGCACGTTTGTGGGCGCGCAGGAGAGCCCAGGACAGGCGGAGCCAAGGGCAGGCGGTGGAGCCCAGGGGTGGAACGAAGGCGAAGCCCAGGATGGGACAGACGGCGGAGCCCAGGACAGAACAGACGGCGGAGCCCAGGACAGGCGGAGCCAAGGGCAGGCGGTGGAGCCCGGCAGTCCGCCCCGGCCCCGCCCCGCGGTCACGTGCCCCGCAGGCCCCGCCCCTGAGCGCCGCAGTCTAGACCCCGCGCCTCGCTCCTCTGATTCTCAGACGCCTGAGGACTCGCTGTGGTCGTGTCCGGAGGCCCTCAGCTGAGACGGCGCCAGGTGAGTGCCCAGGGGTCGGCGTGCGGGGCCCAGGGGTGGGGGGCAGGCAGCGCGGGACGCGGGGTGCCGTGTGGCATCCCACGGGGCGGACGCCTTCCGCTCGGACCTCCATTCCCCACCCGCCATGTCTCCAGCAGGTCCCCGCTGCCCTCAGCCTTGCTGACACCCAGCCTTCAGGTCAAGCGCCTTCAGCGGGCTGGGAGCAGGATTCTGCCCAGAGCAGTGTCGCAGGGGTCTGGGGTGAGGGCTGGTCCTGGGCCAGCTCTAAATACAGGGGGAGCTGGGATCCTAGAGGATGCTGTGCACCTGAATTAATCAAGGAGCCTCTAAAGTTCTCCCGGACCAAATAGAACCCTGGGGCCCCTCTAGGGCCGCAGGTGGGGGTCGGCGGCCTCAGGATAAGTGACCGCCCTTCGTGCAGCGCTGCAGTGTCCTTTGTGGGTGGAGGCTGCCATGGTGGGCCCTTGGAAAATCTCAGCACCCTCAGCGCCTCCAGTCCCCCATCCCCACCCTGCCAACCAGAAGAGGGTGCCCCCTGCCCTTGCTTCTCTCTACACTGCTCCTGGTTAAAATCCTGGGGAAGGAAAGAAAAACAAAAAACTAATTCTCCAGGGAGAAATCTTGAGTCAGATTTGTGCTTAGGCTTCTCACTGAGAACTTTGCTCATATTTTTCCTGGTGAACGTTGATGGAGGCAGAGCAGGCACCTCGCCTTTGGGCAGGGGGATTCAGGGAGCGTGGTGAGCAGGGCGTGGGGGTGCTCCACCTTTGTTGAGGTCCCTCTGCACAGCTTGTTGGCTTCCTCTCAGACCAGCAAGTTGGGGAGGCTCAGACCCCTGGAGGGGAGACAGATTGTGCCTCTCCTGATGCCCCGGACCCCCGCCTATTGCTGGGGTCTCTGGAGTCCTGACCTTGACTGCTGGTCTGTGTCCCCACACGCCCACCCCAGGCTGCCTCCTTCTGTGAAGGTTCTGGGTCAGGCCAGGCCCTCAGGTGCCTGCATGGCCGCTGCTGCCCCCCTGCGGCTGTGGAGAGGAGGCTGCCCGTCCTGGCCTGGCTGCTGGACTACTCCATGCAGTGGATGAAGAGGGACTTCATCCCTTGGCTCTCAGTCAGACTCATGGTCATTCCCCAGGCGCTGGCCTGTACTGAGGTGGCCTGACTCCTGCCCCAGGTGAGATGTCTGTCCCTGCTGCTGACCACCTCCCCTCCCCAGGACCCAACCTCCCATGCCTCAGCACCCCACACAAGCAGAGTAGAAATGCACAGTTTCCACTCCAGACAAGCAGAACCCAGGGTTCCAGCCCCTTGGGAACCAAGAAGCCTTGGATTACAGTCTAGAGCATGTGACTGCCTTTGGGTGGATGCAGACCCCTGTAACTGCTCTTCTCACACCTGTCACACTCAGTTATCAAGGCACTTCTCGATTGTGTGATGGGGCCAGGGGGTGACTCACTGTACCCTTAAGAACGCTTCCTCAGGGTCCGGCCCGATGGCGGAGTGGTTAAGCGTGCACTTCTGCTTCTCGGCGGCCCCGGGGTTCCGGTTCGGATGCCGGGGGCGGACATGGCACCACTTGGCAAAAGCCGTGCTGTGGTAGGCGTCCCACGTATAAAGTAAAGGAAGATGGGCATGGATGTTAGCTCAGGGTCATTCTTCCTCGGCAAAAAGAGGAGGATTGGCAGTAGTTAGCTCAGTGCTAATCTTCCTCAAAAAAAAAAAAAAAAAAACACCTTGAGGGACAATGATAGGCACTGCAGAAACAAAGGAAAAAGGCTAGACTCTTGGAAATTAAACATAAGTTATAAATACAAACCAAAGGGAAGTTCCAGAACTAAAATTGCAATACATGAATAAAGACCTCCCTAGATGGGCTCAGGAACAGGTGACACTTAGATTGAATTTCAGGTATTGGGGAGGATATTTAGTACAACTGGAGAAAAAAGTACCGACAAGGATTAGCAAAGACAGACAAGCAATGAATATGGTGTTATGTGCCAAATAAAGTGGAATAATGAAAATATTTTTAAAATATTTACGTACTGAAAGAAACAGGACCTTTTGTTCTGAATAATTCCCATCTTTGTTAATATTCTCTCGAGGGTGTCACCAGGGAGCGCTGTCGGTCTGTTCCAGGTGAGCAAGGCCTGCAGCAAATTCAGGTTTAATGGACCCTACACCCAAGCTCAGAGGCCTGAGTTAGAGTTACAGCAGGTGCTTCCTCCCAAGGGACAAACTCAGAGCTCACAACACCCCAGCATTTACTTCATCCTACACCACACTCAGTGGAGCCTTTTTATTATTATTATGGGAAATTTCAAATATACACTAAATAGGAGAAATTGAGTAATGAATCTACATACCCATCACCCATCTTCAACTCAATCAATGTTTTGCCAAATTTACTTCACATACTTCCCAACCCTGCACACATTGCTAGTTATTTCTTGAGGTATATTTTAATGATATAAATCTCACTTCCTTTAGCTGAGTTTTCATAGATTAACAAATCACATATCACCACAATCCAATATTAGAACATTTCCATCAGCCCAACTAGTTTGACAGCACCAGTTTGCAGTCAATTCATGTCCCACATCCAGCTCCAGGCAACCACTAACTCATTTCTGTTCCTGTAAATTTGACTTTTAAGGATATTTACTATAAACTGAATCATCATTGTGTAGTTTTTTGTGTCTGGCATTTTGCAAACCATATTTTTGAGATTCACCCATGTTGCAGCATTTATCAATATTTAGCTCCTCTCCTTTGAGGAGTAGTTTTTCACTGTATGAATGGACCGCATCTTGTTATTTTTCTCATCAGTTGATGGGCATTTGGATTTTTTTTCCAGTTGTGGCTCAACTGAAAAGTAAACACCCCAGCGAGAATCTCCCAAATGCAGGAACTTGGGAAACTGTGCAAGATGCCTTGCTAAGTGAACAGAGCCATGGGAACAACTCTATCATAAAATACTGAGGGGGGTTATTTCTTAATGACATATAGAGAAATTCCTGAAGGTACATTGAGAATTTATGGAATAGTGCCCAAGTAAATGTTTACAGAAGATATAGATATCTGTAGGGTAGAGGAGAGTTAAATGTTCATTTTACATCCTTCTAGACTATACAACTTTTTTTAATTAAAATATTATTTAAAAAATGTCCCCTGGCACCCCACTGGCCTGGCATGCCCTGCCTCCCACAGGACCCCATGGTGGCAAGAAGAGCAACTAGAAACACTGGTGTATTAGGTGTGGACTGCATATGACACAAAACTAAGTATGCAAAATTATTACTTTCTTCAACTTGAATGAGCACCATTTAATTTTTATTTCAATCTTTTATCCATGCTTGAAATAGATTTTTAAAAATCTGGTCAGATTAATCTACAAATTTCAAGTTTAAATGCCACATTCTGCAGTTGCCACCTCTCCCCCGCCCTCCATCCTAAGTTCCACAACTACAATGAGGGAAGTTGGTGCAGGCAGGGGGTCCTCCCACTGCTGGATGGGCCCCGCCATGGTGTGCCCACTGTTCACAGGCCCATGTAGCACTTGGCAGAATTAGCCTCACAGGAACCCCTCACAAGGTCAGGTTACAGCAGGGCTTGGCCCCTCTCAGTTGCTGAGGTCACTCTGAGGCCTCTGTGAGGCTGACACAAGCTTCCTCTCCTGGCCCCTCTTTCTGAATGTCCCCTCACTGGCACTGTCATCTGGGAGGGCTGGGGAGTTTTTAAACATCTGCACAGCTGAATAGAAACTCTGTAGGTTCAGTGCAAGATCAAAACGTTGGATCCCTTGTACAAGAAGCCAGGGGGGTGTGCAGTTAAAAAGAATATAAAGCATATTCTTTTAAATTAATTATTACATATTAAATGTAATAAAAGTGATAATGATGCATGAATAAAAACATGAAGTTATACTTTACCAAGCAATAACCTTCCAAAGTCATACTTTATGTTATACAGTAAATAATATTATTCTCACGATTCCTTCCAGAGGAATTGATAAAATTCACATGATGAAATGCCTAGAAGGACATTAACACAAGGACATATGAAGTAGTAAATTTGCAGTGATTTGTACAGCTGAGACTAACTGAGCATTAGATGAAGAAGGAATGATCTTGGTGGTGGGCACTAAGGTGACTGCCTTATAATCATTTATTAAGTTCTCTCATATTTTGGTGCTTCTGTATATATTTATTTTACCTCATATAAAATACTTTTAAGCATTTGCAATATATAAATATCAATTTATGTAAAAACCCCCAACAAGACTCTCTCTTTGACCTGGTCAATGCCAGGATTCCACTCAATGGGAATTGTCCTCTTTGTGACTTTAGAAAACTGATGGGAGATCATCATTAGTCAAAGATCCCAAAGCAGGTGTGGAACACACCAGTGAAAAAAGCATGGGCTTCTCCAGGATGATTTACCATTTATTTGTTTTCAATTGCAAATTTCTTAATCCCAGGAAGAAAATTTGTGCTGAGGACAAGTCCCCACCACACAATTTGTCAGCTGATGCTGTTATTTGTGAATGTCCTCTTGAATCAGGCATCAGTTGATAAAAGAGTCACAGTTGACAACTCACCCCCAACAACGAAACTGTGTGTGTCTTCTATCATGTACATTGTCAGATATTCATACAAGAGTTCAATTGAAAGAGAAATAAACAAACAAGCCACCATATCTCTTTCAGACAAAGATGGGCAGCCTTATCTTGGCATTAGATGGGGTCTCCACTCTCTCATGAGAAAGCTCCTCCAAAAGGCCCTCATGGGGAGTGAGGAGGACACGGATTAACTGTCAGTCATTGGTGGTGTTGCTCAGGAATTATTCAGGGACCCCTGCTTGATATGGATACAGAACTAGAGTGTATGGATGTGGTTGATTAACAAGCATAGAATAAGCTGCTGCTAGGTCATCCTCTTTGGCAGAAGAAGCATAGGAGAGAAGAGGAAAAGGAGAAGAATGAGACACAGAATCCTCAGCTTTGGAGCTAAAGACAGCTTAAACCAACGTGCAGTGTTCCACTTACAAATGGAATTAAATACACGCTATGATTAAACGAATTCCCATCACTCTTCTTTCCCATGTTTAAATCCAGCTAACTGCCACTGGCTTCTTGACTTCCTTCAAACCATCTCAGCCTCCATGGAGCCATGTATGCTGCATTTCCCCTCGGTTGTATGAGATTTTCCAATTGATGAAAAGCAACCTTACACTGGGAGACTGATCTAATTCCAGGAAAATTTTTCTTTTATTTATTCACTAAATATTTGCCATAAAGATAATCAATTTTAGAAATTTGGAAAATACGGATGTCCTACCATTTCAACTAAACATTATTACGCACGTGATATTTTCACTTCCAGTCTTGCTTCTCTAACTATATGTGTGTGTATATTGGTCAGCAGCTGGCCAGGTTCACACTAGCCAGCCAGGAGTGGGCAAGTTCATTACAGAGAGGAGGGCTGGGGTGAGCAGTGATGCTCTCTGACCGAGCTATACAAGAGAGTTACAATGAGTGACGGGCACCAGGGTAATAACCAAGTAGTACTGTTATTCTTATGTGACAATCTTCCCAGGGGTGATAGCTCACAGAATTTGAACACTTCTTAGCCATATTTTTATAATCTTATCAAATACCATTGAAATATCACCTATATTCTTATCTATTCTGGCCTAGATGCTGAGGAATGACCCCACACCATCAAAAGTTGGTGAGGTTGTTCTACACGGTGTCTGGATCTCTCAGAATCTGTGGCTGACCAGAAGCATGTGGGCTTTCTCCATGCTTTTTCTGCTAATTACTATGCCAACATTTGTGGTAATGTGCACCAATATATGATCTGTGTGATGTGACCACAGAGGCTACCTTATAATGAAGGACAGTGATTGAGACCTCTGTATGCCCAGGTGATTCAGGAACATGGATGGATGCTGGGACACCCTTGCACTGGGACTAATGATCCAATTGTGGAGTGATGAAGGCTATAAAGTAGTTCAGAGCCTCAACAGTGGGGCCACAGCCCTGCATACACACTTAGGCTCTTTCACACAGGAGCTCAAGAGCTTGGGTCACTCATCACTGCACCTCATTTTCTGAGGAGTGGGAACAGCAAACACACCCACAGATATGGCTGTGGTGAGTGATGAGCAAGTCAATGTGTGTAAAGCATAGAGTGGCTATGGGGTTTTCTTTGAGGATGGTGGCACTTACAATTGTGCTGTGTAACTAGGACGTATCTATGGAGAACTGACATTCTCTGTCATATGCACTCCCGACGCATTCACAACAACATCCCACAGACTCACACACAGGCACCCCTAAGGCCCCATGCACACAAATCCACACCCCTGAAGGGAACACAGCTTTTCCAGGGACTGCAGAATGTTGCCAGAGTTCTTTACCTGGGAAAACAGTTCTTACATCACACTCCCCATCCTCATTCCCAGCAGGAAGCTGGAATCATGGAGGCTCTCCAGACTAAGGCCAGCAAGAAAGCCCCACCTTTCTGTTCATTTGGATTTTTTCCTCAGCATGTAAGTGTTCCAGAATGCAGACCATTTTCACGTGTCATTGAAGTCACCTACAATTACAGAAAAGAAAACACAGAGGGTCAGATCATACTGTGTAGGTTTTATCAGATCTTGTGTCTTCTTAGTGAGTATAGAATACCAGAGAGAAAGCAGTAGTCAAGCCACGGGCACCAGAAGCATACAGGACATATGGAAAAATACTAGCTTTTCCTATGGGCTGTAATTCTCAAGTCCATTTTGGTCTACAATTACAAAATTCTTAATCCAAAGAGAAATTGCTACTAAGGATAAGTCCCCCTTCCACACAGTTTATAACTTGATTCTGCCATTTCTTTTCCTTCCTCCCTAAAGCCCCAGTTCATAGTTGTATATCATAGTTGCAAGTCATTCCAGTTCTTCTATGTGAACCGCCCTCAAAGCACGGCAACTGGCAGACAGGTGGTGTGGTTCCGTGACCAGGAAGTGAACCCAGGCTGCTGAAGAGGTGGGCAGGGAACGTTAACCACGAGGCAATAAGGGATGGTTCAGAGATGCAGCCATTTTTAAATGCCCCCTTGAATCCTGCATCTGTGTGTAAGAGTTTGTGTTAGTCAGTTCAGACTGCTGTAACAAAACACCATGGACGGGGTGGCTTAAATAACAGACATTTATTCTTCATAGTTCTGGAGAGGAGGATGGGAAAGAACAAGGTGCCCGTGCACTCGGTGTGTGGTGAGGGCCTCTTCATGGCCTGTACACCACCCCCTTGTATCTGTTTTCTCACATGGTAAGGAGAAGGGAAGTTCTATTCTCTTGCTCTTCTTATGAGGATACTAACTCACCATGAGGGCTCCACCTTCATAACCTCATCCAAGGTTCCCTCCAAAAGACTCACCTCTTAATACATTTACATGCGAGTTTAGGGCTTTGGCATATGGATTTTTGGGGGAATGTAAATACTCAGTTTATAACCTTCTACCCTTCTATTCTCCCAAGATATGTATTCTAGCATAATTAATGTATATTGTCATATTTTCAAATTTGAAACTAAGTTTTAAAAATTCAAGAAGACAATATTTCTATGAGAGACAACCTTACTTTGGCACTTGATGGAGCCTGTTTGTCTGCCCTGCCAGTAGGAAGCTCCTCTGACTTGTTGTCTTGGGGTGCTAGGAGGACTCAGAGTAACAGTCCTTCAGCGGTGGTGTTGCTCATGAAATACTCTTGGAGCTTTGCTTTATTTAGAGAAGTGGCTGGAGTGTACGGATGTGATTCTTTAAAAAGCATAGACTGAACAGAGATTGGCCAGTCTTGCTTAGTGGAAGAAGGAGAGAGAAATGAAAACAGCAGAAAATAAATGAGAAAAAAAGTATTTAGCTTTGTAGAAAAAAAGCAGCCTAATGCAATGTGAAATAGTCACAAATGATCCTAAACTACATGCAATGATTCGGTTACACATTTCCATTACTCCTCTCACCTATTGTGAAATCCTGCTGAGCTGGTGCTATCTTCTTGTCACCTCCCAAAACAATTTCACTCTCCAAAGGTACATGTATTTACCACTGCAATTATCCTCTTTTCTATATGATTTTTCATTTGATTACATGCAATATTTTCTTAGGTGACTGGATTCAATTCTAGGTAAAACATTCCATTGTAACTATTGGCTAATACTTTGTCCTAATCAATTATGGAAGATAGGAGAAGCACAGGGTGTTGTTAGGATAGTTAAATCAGCCTCCATGACAGTGTAATGGTGACGTAAGACAGGATGTATTTGAATGTAGAATGTAGAAATGTACAGCAAAAGAATAAACCCTAATGTAAACGAAGGAATTGAGTTAACAGCAATGTGTAAATATTGGTTCATTAACTGTTCCATGCTCCACATTAACGCAAGATTTTAATGACAGTAGGAACTGGCAGGTGGGCGGAAGGATATGAAAACTTTATTATCTGCTCGATTTTTGTTGTTGTTATTAATATAGAACTGTTTTAAATAGTAAAGTCTACTAATTAAAGAATAATATGGCAGCAATATTTCCATGAGAGATCTATTTTGGCTAATGCTAAGTGAGCAGCTGATATATAAATATTAGTTTGACACATGGTTTATTGTTAAATGTGAGCCAAATTTGGACAATAAATGCATCTTTACTCCTGTAGTTGAAACACTACTGATTGACTTGGTAAGTTAAACTTTTCCTATGTAAATGAAGAAAGACATGGCTTAGCATTTTTATAGTATTGTCTTGAAAAAGGGACATGGAAAAATTATGATGATTATCCTTAAATTAACTTACACATTGAATTTCCACAGCACCTTCAATGGAGTCCTGTGTGTGGTGCACCCTGGCATGTGACAAGATGCCCACTGTTCTTACCCACGGCTGGAATTGGGCTGTATCTTTCCTTAAACAAAGCACAATTTTCTCTTTGTATCCATAAGGTTAGATCCTGGGATATGCAATCACACTAGAGAGAGCTTTTGACATACTGCTGGCAGAAGACCACAGGAAAGTCAATAATAAGTTATTCTCAGTTCAAACTTTTGATACCATTATTCACAGGCTGCCCAACAGAACTACTTGCATTAAAGTTGTGCTTCCAGAAAAGCACGCAGTTTAGTGTTCACTTAAAACACTTGGATTGTGTGGGAAAATACTTTGATTTAGATGAGACAACACAAGCAGCAGAGCACAGTGACAGAGAGCATGGGTGCAGGTGCCTGATGACCTGGGTTCAAATCCCACTTAGATGTCACATGACCCTGGGAAAGTTACATAACTGCTCTGTGTCTCAGTTCTCTGCGCTGTCATATGAAAACTTGAAGGGCCCATTTATTACTAGTATATTATAGGACTATCATTATTACAAACAAGTAAAGCTTTAAGACCAAGTACTGATTCATCACAAATGCTCAATAAGACTTCAGTTATTAAATGTCTGAAGAATAAGCTACATGTTGCTGGTGGTTGACTACAGAGAGGGGATGGCTACAGAACAGGGGAGGATGGAAGCTTATTCTCCAACCTTTACATGGGAAGGATGCCCACAGTTCATGGAGAATGTCTGTTTTCATCTCCTGTGATCCCCATTGTAACCCTCTGCGGGGTGCAGAACAGGGGACACAGCACACCTCTTGCAGTTGAAGGCAATTAAATTTAGAGAGGTTAAGTGACCTGTCCGGAGTCACAACACTGATGAATGAGAGATCTGAGGCAGGAATGTAGTTGGTTCCCTGGGTACAGAAATCAGAAAACCTGAGACCAGTAGATCACACCCCAGATGCCTGAATCAAGATCCTCCATCATTCTCTTCCTGAAAACAACTTAATGACAGGTTTCTGTGGGGAAAAAGTTGATGCCCTGGATGATGTGTCCAAACCAAAAGAAAAGTTGGTGGGGGCTAAATCCATGATCCAGCCTCTTGCCTCCACATTTCAATCCCTTATCCAAATATGAAGCAATTTACCTGGATTAAAGCCCCTCAGAAGGAAAAGGGATGTTCAAACTTGTGTTCAACCTTCCCCAGCATGCTTACACTGTCACCTGCCTCCTGGTGAGCCTTCCTGATGGTTAGGGGACCACCCTGAGTGACCAGTATCTGTTTGGCTCTCTGCCTCAGAAGCCCAGACATTCCACGGCAACTGTCACATGACGGTTCTGACAAGAACTAGCTTTCAGTCAACTGACCAAACCTGGATGAGCAGTTAACGTAAACTAACTGGGAAAGTGGCTGTCTGAGCTGCTGCTTTGGTGGATTAATGAATTAAGTGTGTGACCCCAATATCCCGCTGACTATTAACCTGAGCTGCCCCTGTGCAGCCTGTGTAAAGGCCTGACTGAGAATCAGCTGTGGCTGCCCCAGCACTGAGGGTGCACCTTCCCTGCTTGCTCCTTCCTCAACAAATCTCTACAACGAACTCTCTACAATCTCCTCATCCTCCTCTAGACCCTGCAGTGGCAGAGGAAAGTCCCATCTCCTCTTGGGAACTCCTCCATAGCCACAGCCTATGACCCTCACTCCAGGACTGTCACAGAGGATCACCCAGACACTCCATCCCTCTGTCACTACAAGAATACTCCAGGGATTGTAGAAACATGGTGGAATTTTGTTACTTGGAAAATCAACTTATTTGACTAAAACTGCGAGCATCATTCCCAACAGGTGGCTGGGGCCAGGGCGGCACTCCAGACAAAAGCCAGCATGTAAGCGCCACAATTCTTATATTTTTTCATCAGACAGTGAATCTACAATATATACCATTTTCATCAGAGTGAATCTACAATATATACCATTTTGTCTTTTTCTTGATGCCACCTGCAATTACAAAAAAGTAAACAGTCTTAGAAACAGATTACTCTGTGCACTGTTTGCACAGATCTTTTGCTCCCTTGGTGACTGAAAAATGAGATAGGAAAGTGTGGTCATGTCAAGGCCCACAAAAGCTAGAGGAGACAACACCTGTGGAAAAGGCAGGAGTTCGTCTTGGAGAATGTACCTGTCAGGGCCATTTTGGTTGACAGTTACAAAATTCTTAATCTGAAGAGGAAAAATCCCTACTGTAGAAAAGGCTAAGTAATGTACAATTTTAATCTGATCCCACCAATTTTGCATCCATTCTTGAGTCAGGTGTCAATTGTAAGATCCTCTTCCTCAACCCCTTGACAAAACACTCTTAGGCAGTCAAAATTAGGGAGTGTGTAATGCGTATGATTAGGTGTGTATATCAGAAATTGATTGAAAAAGAAAGGAACCAAGAAAATCACAATTCTACCTTAGGCAAAGAAAGTCTCTCTTAGCTTGGTAATGCATGGGACCTCCCATCTGCCCTGTGTTGATGAACATTCTCCACAAGAGCTTTTTGGGGAGCAAGAAAGACACAGAATAACTAAGTTCAATGGTGGTGCTGCTCATCAATTACTCAGGGAACTTGACATAGACCAAGGACCAGTGTTTATGGATGTGGTTGGTTCACAGGCACGGATTGAGCTGCTGTTGTACCATCTACTTGTTGGAAGAAGAAAGGGCAAGGAGAGGTACAAGAAAGAAATGAGAATAGAGCCCTTGGTACTCTAGGTGATGACATACTAAAGCAACAAAAAATAACCAATCTACAAACGTGTAAATACTAAAATACATGCTATGAATCCATGACAGAGTCCTGTCCCTTTCTGTCTTTTTTGAAGCCCAATGGAATTGTCTTCCAAGACTGTCTCCAAGGATCCACATACGTTTCCACTTCATTCATCATGTGCTGATTAGGAATTTGCCCTTGATTATTCACAAACTATTATTACGGAACTGGATTCAATATCAGACATAACATTTAATTTTATATATTCACTAATCTTTTGTTATAAAAATAATCAATTATTGAAGACTAGAAAATACTGAAATACACACATTTTAAAACAACCACTATCAATCATACATTTTCCTCACAATCTTCCTTTTCTATGACATGTGTTTGTTTTACTTTGTGGTTGTCTATGACCGGCCAACTAACAGTGGACAGAGCATGATTAGGAGCCGCCCCTGCTGAGCACTAATGCTCTTTAAACCATCCATGCAAGAGAGTGGCGATTTGAATATCTATACTGGAGAAATTTCTATTCAAATCCTTTGCCTAATTTTGAATTGGGTTGTCTGTGTTTTTTGTTGTTGAGTTTTAAGGGTTCCATACATTTTCTGGATAATAATCCCTTATTAAGTATATGACTTGCAAATATTTTCTCACATTTTGTGGATTTCCTTTTAATCTGTTGATAGTGTCTTTTGATGCACATTTTACAAAAACATCGGGAATCCAGTTTGCAAATATATTTTGTTGTTTGCGCATTTGGTGTCGTCTCTAAGAAATCATTATAAAATGCAGTGTTGCGAAGTCCTTAGAAAAATGCCTGTTACAGAGTCGGTGCTAATGATTGTTCAATTAATAAATCCAGAAGTAAATTGGAAATTTAACCATGTTTCTTCCAGTGGCAGAAGCTGGAAGGCTGTCAGGAAGGAAGGAGGAAACTCAGATTTTGATACACACACTTTTGTACATTTTGAGTTTTCTATGAGAGCATTATTCTTATTGCTATTACTATACAAAACAAATCAACAAGGATAAAATTTTTAAATTTCCCCAAAATATTGGCATAAAAACACCACTTAATTTTGCTCATGGACACAAGATAGGAATTCAGACAAGACATAGTGGGGATGGCTTCTTTCTACTCTATGATGTTGGGGCCTCAGCAGAGAAGACCCCCTGGCTGGGCCTGACTGGAAAACTAGGGGTTGGAATCCAGGGGAGGTGACTTCACTCCCATGTGTGTAGTTGATGCTGGATTTGGCTAGAGGACCTACGTGAGACCTCCCCAAGTGACTTGGGCTTCCTCGCAGCAGGGCAGTCCTAGGGCATTCAGATGAGGGTTCCACAGGGGAGTGACCTGAGTGACCAGAGTCTCATGGTCATTTCAAACAAAACTTTAAGCATGACACAATGTCATTTCCAAGCTATTGGTCAGTGACAAGGAGCACTAGAGTCAGCTCTGGGTAGAGGGAGGTACCTAGACCCCAGCTTTCAATGGGAGGAATGTCAGGTGGTAATGCAGCCCTCTCCCTATGGCATCAGTAGAGAGCTTGTGGGTGCTGGATTTCCACTCTCCACCCAGCAGTGAAGGGGTGGGTGCTCCTCCACATACCCACAGAGGTAGACACAGAACAGGCCAAGAGCAGAGTGGGGACCTTTATCACTACCATGTGGTAATGAGCTGGCCTGCCCTCCTGGAGTCAGTGTAGGCATATTTGCATCAATAAGGAGACACTCCTACCTCTCCCATCCAGGGACTATCTGTGGAGGCTTGGTGGGAAGTCTGCACTCCTACCCCCTCCCAGCAGGGAAAAGATCTCCACCTGCAATGGGGAGTCTGAACATTTCCCCACACCTGGAAGGAATGAAGTGTTGCTCGCCTCTTCTCCCCTGCTGGAGTGATGTAACAGAAAGCCAGCTAAGACAAAAGCTTAAATACTACCCAAAGTCTCATAATACAATCCCCAAAATGTCCAGCTTTCAATTGAAAATAATTCTTCATACTAAGAATCAGGAAAACATCACACAGTGAAGAAAGACAAACAATAGATGCCAACACAGACATGACAAAAATGTTAGAATTACCTATCTGACAATGATTAAAAGCAACTATTAGCAAAATAAATTAACATATATGAATAAACTTGAAATAAATGGAATAATTGAAAGTCTCAGCAAGGAGATGCAAAATATGTGAAGCAAAACTGATATCAGTGAAAGGAGAAGTAGATCCACAAATACACCTTATGACTTCAATAAAGCCTTCTTAACATCTGATAAAAAACTCAACAGAAAGTCAGCAAGAATATAAGAGAACTCAACGTGATGAACTGATAAGATCCAAGCAACATTCATAGACACTAAATCCAACAACATAGAAGACATATTAATTTAAAATGCACAAAAATATATAGACCAATATCCCTCACAATTATAGACATAAAATTCCCTAATATATTATCAAATTATATTTCACAATATATAAAATGAATTATATAGCATGTCCAATGGTGTATTACTGCAGGGATGCATGCCTAACTCAATATGAAAAATCAATCAACGTAATTAACCATATGAAAAGATTAAAGAAGAAAAATCACATGATCATATCAATCAATATATAAAACAATTTGACAAAATTTAACACATGATTAAAAAAAATCTCAGTATGTTAGGCATAAAGAACAGCCTCACCCTGATAAAATTGATCCACAAAAACCTACAGCTATCAGTATCCCTAAGAAGGAAATATTTAACACTTTCCTGCTATCACTGAGAACAAGGCAAGGAGGCCCATCCTCACTACTCTTATTTAATATCATACTGGAAGTTCCAGTGAGTGCAATGAGACAAGGAAAGAAAAGGCATACATATAGAAAAAGAAGAAATGCAACCATGCCTTTTTTGCAAAGGACATGACTGTTTCCATAGAAATTTCTACGGAATCTACAAATGAAAATTTCTATAAGTAATAAGTGGCTTCACCAAATTTGGAGGCCACAAAATTAGTATACAAAAATCATTTGTATTTCAGTATACTAGCAATGACAGCATTGGCAGAAATTTAAAGTATATAATCAGTTACTATTCTTCAAAGATGAAAAACTTAAGTGTAATTCTAAGAAATACACAAAAAATTTGTAGAAGTCTTGTACAGATCTTGGATTCTGAGAACTTTCAAATGCAGATGAAATTAATCAAAAAAAGTCGATCTAAATAAATGGAGAGATGCAGTACATTCGTGAGTCGCAAAATTTAGTATTGTAAAGAAGTCAGTTTTCTTTTAAATTGATATATGTGTTATAATTCCCATCAAAATCTCAACAAGACATTTTGTAGATACAGAAAAAATTATGCCAAAATGTGTATGGAAAAGCTAAGGAGCACGCATAGCTAAAACACTTAAATAAGAGAATAAAGTGGGAGAAATAAGGCCACAAGCTTGTACAAGTCAAAGTTACAGCGTTCAGAGCTGAATGGTTTTGGTGAAGGATAGACGCAGATCAAGAGCACACGGTAGGCGTGGTTGGCGGCATTTTGGATGTCCATCACGCAGCCCTGCACAGCCCTCCTGCATTACTCACCGCGACCAGAGAGGGCGCTAAAGGAACTGGCCCTGAGGAGAGAAGCGGATTCCCCCGCCGGCAGGAAGTCCGCGGTGGGCGTGTCAGGGGGCGTGGTCGGCGCTTGGAGGCGGGGCCGCAGCGGCCAGCCCCTCCCCCAGGGCCCTCAGAGCCGGCGGCGGCGGCGGCAGTTGGGCGTCAGCGGACTTGGCAGCGGGGACATTGGCGGCAGCGGCCCCTCAGAGCCTGGACCCCGGTGAGGGCGCCGACCCCGGTCGTGTGTGGCAGGTGACAGTCGCGGGCGCTGAGCAGGGACCAGACTCCGCTCGCGCTCCTCGTCCTGAACGCGCTGACTGACTGGAAGGTGTCGCCGCCCCGCGTGCCCCCTGAGGAGGATGTGCAGGTTTGTCCTCAGGGACCGAGGGCTCCAGGTCCGGCCGAGGGGGCACAGGGCGGGGCTCAGGGCGTCCGAGTGGCTCCTGAGCCCGGAGTCAGTGGGTTTGGCTCATTTAACTTGAGGCTTTGGGAAGCACGAGGGTAAAATTGGGCGAATTGTGCAGGATTTCAACTCTAAACAGCCTCGTCATTTAGGTCTTTTGGGTAATATTGAAATTTCAAAAACTGCAGAAAGTAGTTTGTCAACGGCTTTATCATCGATTGATGTGATAGCGATCACGGAAAATCACTGTTTTGCAGTTGCATTTCCTGTCGGTGTCATTTGGGGCAGTTTTGAGAGAAAACTACAAACCATAGATGTGGTGGTTGAGAGGGTGGAACTGAAGGGCGGATGTCACTGACGTGAGAAGCTGGAGCAGGCGGATCAACGGTCAGAGAGCGGACCCGAGGGTCCCAGGGCCTGAGGGGGTGCTGGGCGTTCATGTTCAATGGGAACAGGGTTTGTATGAGATGGGGAATGTTCTGGAAAAGGGTAGTGGTCTTGGCTGCACAGCATTGCGGATGGACTTAATGCCGCTGCGTGCACACTTAAAGACGGTCGGAACGGTAAATTTTGGGTTATACATATTTTACCATAGTGAAAACAGATGATTAGGAGTGGAGAGCCGTGCTTTTTGTGCCAGCTTGTCCTCAAAATGCTCCTTCCCGCTTTCCTGCGATCATTTGGGGCAGAGAGGATCTTCTTTCTAGATCCATTATGCCTCCCAGGAAGTTTATCGTGGAGATTTAAACAGTGTAATTTCTTTTAAGTCTTAATAAGTTTGCAAAGAAATTGGCTATCTGGGGTGAAAAGCCATAGGGAGTTAGGATTGGGGGAGAAAGGATTCCATCTTTCTTTCTTTCATATGGTAGTTCAAGTATTAGTTTTTGAGGCATCTCCATCCTGTTTTCCAAAGTGGCTACAACAGTGAACATCCCACCAGCAGTATATGAGGTTCTCCTTTCTCCACGTCCTAAAACACGCTTGCTATTTCTTGTCTGTTTGAATAGCCATTCTGCTTGGGTGTGAGGGGGTATCTCACTGTAGCTTTGATTTGCATTTCCCTAATCTTTTCAAGTGCCTGTTGTTCATCTGTATATCTTCTTTGGAAAAATGTCTGTTCAGATCTTCTGCCCATTATTTAATTGGGTTTTACTGTTGATGTTGAGTTGTATGAATTCTTTATGTATTTTGGATACTAATCCAAATATTAATGCAAACATCTTCTCCTAACTTAGTTTGTCTTTGCATTTTGTTGATGGTTTCCTTTGCTATGCAGAAGCTTTTTAGTTTGATGTAGTCCCATGTGTTTATTTTTCCTTTTGTTACTCTTGCCTGAGGGTGCATGATATTCAAAAAGATACTAAAGCTGACATTTAAGAGTATATTGCTTGTGTTTTCTTCTAGGACTTTTATGATTTCAGATCTTACATTCAAGTCTTTAATCCATTTTGAGTTAATTTTTGTGTACGGTGTAAGATAATGGTCTACTTTCATTCTTTTCCATGTGACTGTCCAATTTTCACAACACCATTTTTTGAAGACTTTCCTTTCTCTCTTGTACATTCTTGGTTCCTTTGTCGGAAATTAGCTGCCCATGGATGCGTGGTTTATTTCTGGGCTCTCAATTCTGTTCCATTGATCTGAGTGTCTGTTTTTCTGCCACTACCATGCTGTTTTGATTACTGTAGCTTTGTAGTCTATTTTGAATTCAGGAAGTGTGATACCTCCAGCTTTGTTCTTTTCTCTCAGGATTCCTTTGGCTATTCAGAGTTTTGTGTTGTTCCATATAAATTTTAGGATTCATCATTGTATTTCCATGAAAAATGTTGTTGAGATTCTCATTCACAGTGCATTGATTCTGCAGATTGCTTTATGTAATAAAGACATTTGAACTATGTTTATTCTTCCAGTTACATGTACGTGGAATAGCTTTCCATTTCTTTATGTCTTCTTCAATTTCTTTCAATAGTGTCATATTTTTCACTGTATGGGTCTTTGACCTCCTTGGTTAAATTTATTCGTAGGTATTTTATTCACTTTTTTGAGACTGTAAATGGATTTTTATTTTTGATTTCTCTCTCTGCTAGTTCCTTGTTAGTGTGTAGAAATACAACTGATTTTCATATGTTGATTTTGTACCCTGAAACTTTACTGTATTCATTAATTATTTCTAGTAGTTTTTGGTTAATTCTTTAGGGTTTTCTACATAGAAAATCATGCCATCCAAAACTAGTGACAGTTTAACTTCTTCCTTTCCAATTCAGATCCTTTTTATTTCTTTTTATTGCCTAAATTCTCTGGCTAGGACTTCTAATACTATGTGGACTATAATGGTGAGAGTGTACATCCTTGTCTCGTTCCTGTCTTTAGAGGAATAGCTTTCACTTTTTCACAATTGAGTGTGATGTTGGCTGAGGGTTTGTGGTATATGGCCTTTTTTACATTCAGGTACTTTCCTTCTATTCCTACTTTATTGAGAGTCATTATCATAATTGGATATTGGATCTTGACAAGTGCTTTCTCTGCATCTATTGAGATGTTCATGAGTTTTTTATTCTTCATTTTGTTAATGTGGTG
Source organism: Equus caballus (assembly GCF_041296265.1). NCBI lineage: Eukaryota > Metazoa > Chordata > Mammalia > Perissodactyla > Equidae > Equus > Equus caballus. Next base: position 53,069,565 of record NC_091685.1, read on the forward strand.
TCTCACATTGATTGTTTTGTGGATGATGTTGAACCATCCCTGCATCCCTGGAATAAATCCCAATTCATCATGGTGTACGATTCTTTTAATGTATTGTTGTATTTGATTTGCTAATATTTTGTTAGGGATTTTTGCGTCTGTGTTCATCAGCAATATCAGTCTGTAACTTTCCTTTTTCGCATTGTCCTTATCTGGCTTTAGTTTTAGGGTAATGTTGGCCTCATAAACTGAGTTAGGGAGTGTCCCATCCTCTTCAACTTTTTGGAAGAATTTCATAAGGATAAATATTAAGTCTTTGAAAGTTTGGTAGAATTCACCAGAGAAGCCATTTGGTCCTGGACTTTTGTTTTCTGGGAGGTGTGTCTTACTGCTTTAGCTTTCTTACTAGTGACTGATCTATTCAGGCTCTTTATTTCTTCTTGATTCAGCTGCAGGAGGTTATATGATTCTAAGAATTTATCTTATTCTTCTGGGTTATTCAATATTTTGGCATATGGCTTTTCTTAGTATTTTCAAATAATCTTTTCTATTTCTGTAGTATCTGTTGTAATTTCTCTTCTTTCATTTCTCATTTTATTTGAACATTCTTTTTTTATTTGTGAGTCTTGCTAAGGGTTTGTCAATTTTGTTTTTCTTTTTGAAGAAGCAGCTCTTATTTTCATGGATCCTTTGTTTTATTTTTTTAGTCTATATTTCATTTATGTCTGATCTGATGTTTATTATTTCCTTCCTTCTGCTGACTTTGGGCTTATTTGTCTTTTTTCTCCTACTTCTTTAGGTAGAGTTAGATTATTTATTTGAGATTTTTCCTGTTTTTTCTCCATACTGCTTTTACTGCATCCTGTAAGTTTTCGTATGTTGTGTTTTCGATTTCATTTGTCTCCGGGTGTTTTTTTGATTTCTCCTTTGATTTCTTCATTGATCCAATAGTTGTTCAGTAGCATGTAGTTTAGTCTCCATGTATTTGTGAGTTTTCTAGTTTTCTTCTCCTAGTTGATTTCTAATTTCACACCACTGTGGTCAGAAAAGATGCTTGATATGATTTCAATCTTCTTAAATTTATTGATGCTTATTTTCTTTTCCAACATATGGTCTATCTTTGAGAATGTTCCATGTGCACTTGAGAAGAATGTTTAGAATATCTATGCTGGTACTTTACAGTAGAATATTATATATAGAGAGAGAGAAAGTCCATCTGGTCTAGTGTTTGCTTTAATGCCAATGTTTCCTTGTTGACTTTCTGTCTGGATGATCTACCCATTATTGTAAGTAGGGTGTTAAAGTTCCCTACTATTATTCTGTTGCTGTCAATTTCTCTCTTTACTTCTGCTAATAGTTCCTTTATATCGTTTGGTGCTCCTATGTTTGATGCATACATATGAATATGTCATGTCTTCTGGGTGGAATGTCCCTTTTATCATTATAGAATGCTCACCTTTGTCTCTTGCTATCTTTTTTGGCTTGAAGTCTATTTCGTCTAATATAAGTGTGGTGACACCTACTGTCCTTCAGTTACTATTTGCATGGAGTATTATCTTCCATCCATTCATTCTGAGCCTTTGTGTGTCTTTAGACCTGACTTAGCTCTCTTGGAGGCAGCATATTATTGGGTCTTGTCTTTTAATCTATCCAGCCACTCTGTGTCTTTTGATTGATGAATTCAATCTATTCCCATTTAGAGTGATTATTGATATGCGAGGGTTTAATACTGCTATTTTATCTATTGTTATCTGGTTGTTCTGTGTTTCCTTGTTTCTTTTTCCTTGTAATTCTGTCTGCAGTTTCAGTCAGCTGGGTTTTTGTGATGTTTTTCTCATTTTCCTTTTTGTTTATGATTTATGACTCTGCTCTGATTTTCCAGTTTTGTGGTTAACATAAGGTTTGTATAAAAGATCTCCTAGATGAGAGGTCCTTTTTCTCCTGATAGCACTTTATCTCCATTAGCCTATGAAGATACTATCCTTTTCTTCATCCTGTTCTATGTTTTTATTGTCACAAATTATCCTTTATGTGTGGTGAGTTTGTTATATTAAAGTGGTTATAGTTATTTTTGTTGTGTTTTTTTCCCATTTAGCCTTTATGGTATAACTGTTTACTTAGTATGATATAGAGTTGCAATTTTCTGATTCTGTCTGTGTCTTTATCACCAAGCTGAAATCTTGTCAACCTTTTCCTTTTAGTTTCAGGTACGATGCTCCTTTGAACTTTTCTTGTAAGGGAGGTCTACTGGTGATAAACTCTCTCAGATTTGTTTGTGAAAGCCTTTGTTTCTCCTTTATATCTGGAGGAGAACTTTGCTGGATAGAGTATTTTTGGCTGATAGTGTTTGTCTTTCAATATTTTGAATATATCATTCCACTCTCTCCTAGCCTGCAGAGTTTCTGCTGAAGAATTTGTTGATAGCTTCATGGGGGTTCCCTTTGTAAATTATTTTCATCTCTCTGGCCACCCTCAATATTCTTTCTCATCATTGACTTTTGACAGTTTTAATGTTACATGCCTTGGAGAGGTCTTTTTGCATTGAGATAATTAGGAGTTCTATTTCTTTCATGTACTGGTATATCCAGTTCTTTCCTCAGGGTTGGGAAATTCTCAGCTATTGTTTCTTTGACTAAGCTCTCTGCTCCTTTCTCACTCTCTTCTCCTTCTGGGATACCTGTTATCCTTATGTTGCTTTTCCTAATTGACTCATATATTCCTCATAGAATTTCTTTATTTTTTAAAAAATGTTAGTTCTCTCTCCTCTTCTACCTGAATCATTTCTATGTCTCTATCTTTGAGTTTGCTACTTCTCTCTTTGATATGGGCTGCTGTATTTCCAGTGCTTTCTACTTTATTTTTCATCTCATTTATCATGTTCTTCTCCTGAATTTCTGTTTGTTTGTTTCTTTAAAGTTTCAGTCTCTTTGATGACGTACTCCTTCTCTTCATTAATTTTATTTCTGAGCTCATTGAATTGTCTGAGTTTTCTTCTAGCTCATTGAGTGTCTTCATGACAGCTATTTGAGTTCCCTGTCAGTCAGATGGCAGTCTTCCATGACTTCCAGTTTGATTTCTAGAGACTTCTCATTTCCTTTTTATTCTGCCTTGTTACTGTAGTTCTTCATGGAGCTTGATGAGTTGATTCTCTGCCAGTGCATTTGTGGCAGTAAACACCTTTCTTATTTGGGTAAGACTTTGGGTACTTTGATTCTAGGCTGCTTCTGCATGTTTTTGAGAGCCTGCACACTTCACCATCCACTGCCACTGCAGAGGCATTGTCAGTACCGTCCCTGTGCTGCTTGTGATTCCAAGGTTGTTGGTGCCTTGATGTTTATGATGTTCCTGCATTCTCAGGTGTCACCATCAGGGTGACCAGCCTGCAAACACTTCCTCTGCATTTGGAGTCTCCTGAGTGTCATATTTTCCCACTGGCTCTCCCTGGGCTTGGGTGAGGCTGCCCTGTGCTTCACTTGTGCTGCTGCTCCCAGGTTTTATGGCAGCATTGCTGCCAGGAGCAGTAGGTTCACAGGTGTCACTGTCACTGCTGGGTGACCAGGGTCTTGTATACATTCCCTGCTGCTGGTAGAGTGTGTGTCAGGAGTGCCACCACTGGGGGCTGGGTCGTGGGTTCTGCTGTGGCTCCTGAAGCCTCGGGTCTCAGGTGCCATTTGCCACTGCTGGAGAAAGGGCAAGGGCTAAGACATGAGTACCATTGCTGCTCCTGCAGCATTTGGATGAGTTTGACTATTTTAGAAATCTCGTATAACTGGAACCGTGCCGTATTACAGTATTTGTCCTTCTTTGTCTGGCTTATTTCACTTAGCATAATGCCCCTTGAGGTTCATTCATGTTGTAGCATATGGCAGGATTTCCTTTTTGTTTTTTTGGTTCCTCACTGAATTATATTCCATTGCATGTATATATTATTTTTTCCTTACTGTTTCATTTGTCAGAGGACATTTACGTTGTTTCTACCTCATGAATATTGTGCGTAATGCTGCAATGAACACAGGAGTGAAATTTACTCTTTGTGATCCTGATTTCAATTTTTTAGATAAGTACCCAGAAGTGGGAGAGCGGCATCATATAGTAGTTGTACTTTTGGTTTTTGAGGAAACCCTGTACTATTTTCCACAGTGGCTGCATCACTTTACATCAAACATTTACCCATTTTTCAATCAGGTTATTTGACTTTTTCTGTTATGTCATAGGTGTTCTTTTATGTATTTTTTATAATAACCTCATATCAGATATATAGCTTACAAATATTCTTTTCCCATTCTATAAGTTGTCTTTTCACTTGCTGTTTCCTTTGCTGTGTATATTTTCAGATAATTGTGACCTCCCTTTTCTAATTTTTGTTTTTGTGTCCTGTGATTTGATGTCATGCCCAAGAAATCATTGCCAACACCAATGTCATTATCCTTTTTTCTGTTTTCTTCTAACACTTTTACAGTCTCCACTATTATGTTTAATTCTAATCCACTTGGAAATCATTTCTGTGTATGGTGTTAGATCAGACTCCTCAGTTTTATTCTTTTGAATATGCATATTCAGTTTTCTGCAAACCTTTTTTGGAGAGCTATCGTTTCTCCATTGTGTATTCTTGGCAACCTTGTTGAAGATCAGTTGACCATCTATGCGTGACTTTATTTCTGGGCTCTCTATTCTGTTTCATTTGTATAGATGTCTGTCTTTCTTCCAGTGTAATACTTCATTGACTATTGTAGCTTTGCAATATGTTTTGAAATCAGGAATTATGAGACCTCCAGCTTTGTTCTTTCTCAACATTGTTTTTTTCTGTTTGAGGTATTTCGTGGTTCCATGTAAAGTTTATGGTCAAGTATTTTTCTTTCTGTATCAGATAGCATTTGGATTTTGAAAGTAATTGCACTGAGTCTATATAACACCTTAGGTAGTATAGATGTTTTACCAATACTAATTTTTCCAATGGACATTGGATATCTTTCTGTTGATTTGTGTCTTTTTCAATTTATTTCATCAATGTTCTTTAGTTGTCACTGTGCAGATGTTTCAGTTCCTTGGTTAAATTTATTTCTAAGCATTTTATTCATTTTGATGTCATTGTAAATGGGATTGTTTTCCAAATTTCTTTTGCAGGTAGTGTGTTGTTAGTGTGTGCAAGCACAACTGACTTTTGTATTTTGTTTTTGTATTCTGAAAATGTTCTAAATTTGTTTGTTTATTCTAACAGGTTTTGGTGGAGTATTTAGAGTTATCTATATATAATATCCTATCATCTGCAGAGACAGTTTTAACTGTTCCTTTCTGATTTGGATGTATTTTATTTCTTCTTCTTGCCTAATTGCTCTAGCCAGGACTTCCAGTGGTATAGTCAGTAGAAGTGGTGAGAGTGGGCATCCTTGTGTTCTTTCTGATCTTAGAGGAAAAACTTTCAGCTTTTCATCATCTGGTACAATGTTAGCTGTGATTCTGCCATATATGACCTTTATTATCTTGAGGTAGGGCCCTTCTATTTTGAGTTGGTTGAATTTTTTGGTCTTGTTTTTATCATGAAAGAGTGTTGAAACTTGTTGAATGCTTCTTATATATCAATTGAGAGGAGCATGTGTTTTTTGTCCTTCATACTGTTAATGTACTATATTACACTGATTGATTTTCATATGTTAAACCATCCTTGCATTCTAGCAAATATCTTACTTGTTCATAATGTATAAATTTTTTAAGGTACAGTTGAATTTGGTTTGCTGGTATGTTTTTTTGGGGGGAGGTTGGACTTTTGTGTAAATATTTATTAGGGATATTTTTGTGTTGTTTTGTTTATTGGTTTGTGTTTTCTTTATCTACATCTTATTTCATTGAAGATGGTATTTAAGGTGCTGGCTTTGGCCATTTTGGTGAGTTACTCGGTTTTCCTGCATTTATTTCATGTGTACATGTTATTGTACTTTGATTTTTCTCCTGTTATCCTGTCTCATGTCAACTTAATTCTTAGACTAACCAGAAGGATGTAGAGGGTAGAGGAATTGTCATCCTCCCCTACAGTGGGAACCCTGCCTGTCACTCTTCCCCAGGAAATACAGCACCTGATTCTTGGCTCCAGCTCCTCTGTGTGTTGAATTCAGGGATTTTGGGCTGGGTGTGTTCTCACTGTTTATATTCTCTGGAGGAGAGTGTTCAAGATTGGAATTAGGAAAGTGTACATTTTTCTAAATGGATACACAACTTAACACAACCAATTTGAATGAAGTTTCAAAAATATAAACTGAGGAATAAAAGAAAATTATAAGATGCATTTATAACTCTGCATAATGTATTGGAGAAGGGGACATGAAAAGTAGTGTCAAATATTCTGAGAAGAGTTAGACAGCCCATTTGTTGTCACCATATTCACAGAATCCTTGTGAACATACTTCTAGAGCAGCAGTGCTGGTTTCCCATCTTGGAGGACTCTTGGTATAAAGCTAAGAACTGTTCACCTGCAATCAAATCTGACCTCCCCACTGACAGAGTGACAAAATGGAGGACAAGGTGTCCATCAGCACAGAACCACTGAGATGGGTCATCATAGGATTATCAGAGTGAACATATGCCCCACACTGTGGCGCCCACCTGGTGTTCTCTATATAAGTGTGTTTTTATATCTTGTAGTGTATCATTGAAGAGTAAATAGTTTGTTTGAAAAATTGAATAGAGTGTCACAATAATTGTTCTCTGTTTCTGGAAACGAGCTATATGTAGGAAAAAGACCTGCACCCCAACTATAGTGGAGAGTGAAAATTTCAGAGTGAGAGGCCTAAAAGCTGACGTGATGGAAATAAATACAGTACATTTTTTTTATTTGAAATACCAACCCACCCATTTCTACCCTTTCTGAGATGTCACCTGACATTTCTAGGACAAAGAACATAAAATTTGTTCCTATTTAAATGAAAAGTAGCAAATGGTATACATTTTCAGTATTAATATGAATAATTGCTGGGGCTGGCCCAGTGGCACAGCATTTAAGATCGTGCACTCCGCTTCAGTGTCCCAAGGTTTGCTGTTTCGGATCCCAGGCACGGACCTACGCATCACTTGTCAAGCCGTGCTATGGCAGGCCTTCTACATATAAAGTAGAGGAAGATGGGCACGGATGTTAGCTCAGGGCCAATCTTCCTCCGCAAAAAGAGGAGGATTGGCAGCAGATGTTAGCTCAGGGATAATCTTCCTCAAAAAAAAAAAGAGATGAATAATTTCTGAGGCTCTAATATATAGCATGGTGACTATAGTTAATAATACATTGTTGAACACTTTAAACTTGTTAAGAGAGTAGATCTTAAGTATTCTCACCAAATACAAAAAGATGATGGATGTGTTAATTAACTTATTGTGGTAATCATTTGAAAATGTGTGTGTACATATGTATTAAATCACCACATTTCACACCTTAAATATAATACAATATTTACTTGTTAATTATACCTCCACACATTTGGAAATAGAATCATTGGAAATTCCATTTGAAAAGCCATATTTATCTGAGTTATCAAATTATGTAAATTCTTCTCTAGTCATCTCTATATATTACCTACTTTTTCTCTCTATGCAACGGAGACTATGTATTTAGTGAACTTCCTATCTCTATGAATTCACTGAGAAATTTGTGTTCATTGTCACTGTGAAAGGCTAAATTATTCACTGAGAAATTAGTAAAGAAATATCACAATATTTTCACTAGTACAGTTCTGTTAGAGTGAACAGGTTGGGTAAAAAATTACATAATTACTTTGTAAATGGAGTATTTTAGATACAAAAAAGAGTAAGATTAAAGCTGTGTTCTAGTTAATAAATTGATGCTCAATCACACACGTTTATTATTTTTTCACGGAAACTATACATAGGAAGAGAAGTGATGATACACAAAATACACAGAACAGGTAAAAATTTTAGGACAAAAGTGAGAGAGTAGCCAAGTTTAAAGCAAAGTTGGTCTCTTTCATGGTACAAAATTCTTCAGTACGAATGCCCATCATGGCTGATTCACGACACATTTCTACCTATATTTGTGTGTGTGTGTGTGTGTGTGTGTGTGTGTGTGTGTGTGGAAGGGAGAGAGAAAGAAATAAAAGGAAAAGAGTAGGCAAAATACACCTTTCTGAATGTTTCCTTAAGAAGGTGCCTGGTGGGGATAAATAGAGGCAGCTGTGCAGGTCCCCGGACCTCTAGCATGACCCCTGCTCAAAGAAGCCCATCACCTCAGCTCCATCGGCTCTAATGTGTGGTCATTGTCATCTTCTGATGTGAGGGTCCCTGTGGGCCAGAGGATGGTGTGAAACCTCCCTTCTCCTGTCACTCAGCCATGGCTCAGTCACTCAAAGTCTGCTTTCCTTGTCTCCTGGGGTCTCAATCCTTAAGCCCCCTTCACTCCTCAGTCTCTCCCTCCT